>NC_081760.1:7476399-7776399 GCF_963082965.1 Carassius carassius
GTGAGAGTTTGGTAGCTAGTTTTTTCTGAGAGTGTTGTGTAAGGAAGTGTTACTTTTCCTTTAATTAAGAAAGGGAAAAATGTTGAGCGTGAACTTTTTCAGCTGTGTGTATGTATGTCTATGAGATGAAAACTTTCATGCTTCACTGTTCCTTTGTCCTGGTCATCTTGTAAGACGGGGGAAATTTCAGCTTCAGCTTCCTTTTTTCAGTTCCCAACTGAGGTTCAGTGATACTCATCCCTCTGTGCAAGCTACTGATAAAGTTCTGCCACTATCAGCATATGTTTAGCTTTACAACAAATGTCATCAAAATCCTGCATATTTGGATTACAGCACGAGACGGGGGAGGTGTGAAGATGATGTCACACCGCTCACATGTGCATTTACAATGGGTGTGACTTCAGTCATGACAAGTAGAATGGAAAACAGCTCATCTTTATCTATCTATCTATCTATCTATCTATCTATCTATCTATCTATCTATCTATCTATCTATCTATCTATCTATCTATCTATCTAAGCGTGTTTTAAAAAAAGCCTCGCTGACCGACCAAAGTGCTGTACATGAGCAGAGTAACAAATGCAATATAAAAATAATCTAAATAAACATATATGTTTAATAAACAGAATATGAGACTGATAATCTGTGAAAAAATCAAGCTCCTCTGGCTCCTCCCAGTGGTCCTATTGCCATTTGCAGAAATTCACCGCTCCCGGTAAGAAACAACCAATCAGAGCTCAACCAATCAGGTCCATAATTTTTTTTGTGTTCAAGATTTACAAAATGTATATAATAAGCGAGTACACCATGAATACATTTTCCAAACCGTGTTTTTAGCCTGTCCTGAATTACTAGGGTCCATCTATAATAAGTGTTTATATTTGGACTATTTTAGGGGGTACCGCGGCGGAGTAACCCGGTACCTTTGTGATTCTTCATAGACATAAACAGAGAGAAGTTCTGTTTATTAACCGCTAGAGCGTCAAAAGTTACGGACTGCAGCTTTAACTAAGCCTTCATTTATTTGATCCAAAGTACAGCGAGTATTAATGTTGTGAAATATTTTTATTATTTAAAATCTAAATATCTAAAAAATAAAAAATAAAAAATTCTAAAAAAATTTTTATAAAAAAATCTAAAAAAAAAATTATATTTAAATATATGTTAAACTGTAATTTATTTCTGTGATGCACAGCTGTATTTTCAGCATCATTACATGATCATCATTCTAATATGCTGATTTACTGCTCAATAAACATTATTATTATTATTATTATTATTATTAATATTTAAAACAGTTGAGTACATTTATTCAGGATTATTTGATGAATAGATAGATCCAAAGATCCGCATAAATAAAAAATAAAAATAAAAATAAATAAATACATTACTGCACTACATTGTTCATATACTTTATTTATTACCTGGAGATGACTTGAAATGACTTGAAATAAACCAAATATTGTTGCAATCGTACGTTTAATGTCTTGATGTTTCCAAATTTCCGTTTTTCTATGAAAGCAACTGTTTTCATACAATGATAGCTGGATGCTTTTGTCCATTTGGTTCTCTTACGAGAGCTCTCTCGTACTGCATCTTAGCTAAGACGCTACAGGAAAAGTCTCTTTTCACGAAATACTGAAGCAAAAAATTGTCCTTAATTTTAGTAAAGCGCATTTGCAGCAGTACACAGCCATAGGCGAGACGGCTCGTCCGCTCATTGGCTTGTTCTGCGGCAACTGCACAGCCTATCGAGCGCAGGCTGATGCAACATCAGACCAATAAGGGCGCTTCGTGCCCTTCTTGCCACTTCCCGCCGAAACGGGTGTGGCCCAACCTATAAAAGGAGCTCGAAAAGGCTGACTAACCTGATTTTTCATCTCTTCACCGAAGCTCACGCATCGCTGGATCACGGAGGAAGCAAGCTCCGTCTGAAAAAGCATATCAGCAGGACGAGCCATTCTGAAGCTGCTGGCATCGCCGCCTTCCACTGCCGTTCCTGCTGCGCTATCCGGCGCCCATATCCTTTACATCCTTATATCTGTTTATATCCTGTGTGTGTTCGCCCTGCGACGCACACTCACAAAAAGAGCTGCGTCTTTTTAAAGATGCCCTCGTGCGGCTCGTGCAGAGCCCCGCTCAGCGAAGGAGATCGTCACGTCATCTGCGTCTCCTGTCTGGGTGAGGACCATGCAGTGATGGCGCTCGCTGACAGCGGCTGCCCTCATTGCGAGCTACTGCCTATGGTGACTCTGAGGACTCGCCTGGCATCCTTCTTGAAGCCTGCATCATCCGCTGCGCCGCACCGCCTACCTGAACCGCCTCCAGCTCGGCCGAGCTCGCCGGTTCCCTCCGCTTCGCCGGCCTCCCCTGCATCGCTTCCCGATGTTCAGTGTCCGCTGCTTGCCGGCGCGTCATCTGAGGAAGTGGATCTCAGGCCCGCGTTGGAGGAAGAAGACACGTGCTCTCTGCTTGCTTCGGGCAGTGAGGGTTGGGCGAGCTCCGTGGATCTCGCGCCCGCTGCTCAGAGGCCCAGCAGACGGGGGGATATCGATAAGGAGCTGATGCGTGTACTCACTCTAGCCGCGGCGAGCCTCGGCCTCGAGTGGTCTGCACCAGCGCCCCCTTCACGTTCCCGGCTGGATGGTAGCTATCTTCCGGATGAGCGCTCTTCCTCAAGCACAAAGCACGCCCCTTTTCTTCCTGAGCTTCACGAAGAAGTGGCGAAAGCTTGGGACGCTCCATTCTCGGCGAGAATCCGCTCATCTGTTTCGCCAGCATTCTCCACACTGGACGGTGCTAAGAACAGAGGCTACCTGTCATATATGTCATACCTATAGCAGTGCACCTTTGCCCGCCCTCTGCTGGACAGCGGACTAAGGCGGCGTTGCCATCCAAAGCCTGCTGCATGATGTCATCGCTGCTCGCACGGATATTCTCTGCTGCTGGGCAGGCTGCGTCTGCGCTACACACCATGGCTATGCTACAGATTTTCCAGGGCGATCTCCTCCGCAAGCTGGATGAGATGGGACCTGAAGCGATCTGTCTCGCGGATCTGAGGAGTGCTTCGGATCTCTCCCTGGGGAGTAAGCCAAGTAAGCCTGGGGACTTCCCCGAATGTGAAGATGGTGTCGATGGACGCCTCCACTTCGGGATGGGGAGCGCTGCTCGAGGGCAGACCGTCCTTTGGCCTATGGTCAGAACAGGAAAAGCTCCATCATATCAACTGTCTGGAAATGCTGGCAGTGGAGAATGCGCTGATGCGCTTTTGTCCCCATATCAAGGATCACCACGTCGTAGTCCGTTCGGACAACATGTCTGTGGTGTCCTACATAAATCGCCAGGGCGGTTTCGGGTCTCGAAACCTGTGCAGGCTGACGGAACGCCTCCTGGTTTGGGCTCAGCGCAACGTGCGTTCGCTGAGAGCAGTGCATGTGCCTGGGCTACAGAATCTGGGTCCAGACAGGCTGTCCAGAGACAATGTTCCTACGGGCGAATGGTCTCTACACCCGCAAACAGTCCGGCTGTTGTGGGAGAGATTTGGCAGGGCGGAGGTGGACCTCTTCGCGTCCCACAAAAACGCTTACTGCCCCGCGTTCTTTTCCAAGAACGAAAGCGCGCTGTCACGGAGATGGCCTTGCTGCCCGCTTTATGCTTTCCCTCCCGTCTCCCTCCTTCCGCAGGTGATAGAACGGGTGAGAGAAACGAGATGTTCATTACTGCTTGTAGCACCTCTTTGGAAGAACCAACCATGGTTCCCAGATTTGATGCAGTTAGCAGATGTCGCCCCATGGCCGGTGCCGTTGAGGAGGGACCTCCTCTCGCAGGCCAGGGGCTCGATTTGGCACCCTCAACCGGAGTTGTGGTCCCTCCATGTGTGGGCGCTCAACGGTTATCCGCTGATCTCGCAGTGGGAGTGCTAAATACCATCACTCAGGCTAGAGCTCCGTCGACACGACGTCTGTATGCCTCGAAGTGGTCGGTGTTCTCCAGCTGGTGCACAGCTCGAGGTTATTCACCCCTTAGTTGTGAGGTGACGGAGGTCCTCTCCTTCCTACAGGAGCTGTTGGATAAGGGCAGAGCCCCATCCACGCTCAAAGTTTATGTGGCGGCCATCGCGGCGTTTTCTGAAACGGCGCTCGGTCAGTCAATAGGAAGGAATGATTTAGTCATCCGGTTCCTCAGAGGAGCTAGAAGGCTGAATCCTCCCAGACCTCCGTCAGTCCCTATGTGGGACCTCGCGGCGGTTTTGGAGGCCTTGAAGGGTCCCCCTTTTGAGCCTATCCAATCGATTAGCCTTCAGCATCTGTCGTTTAAGACAGTATTCTTGTTGGCTCTCGCTTCGGTGAAGCGTGTGGGTGATTTGCACGCACTCTCGGTGAGCAAGTCGTGCTTGGAGTTTGGGCCCAATGACTCAAGGGTCATACTCAAACCTAGGCACGGTTATGTGCCGAAATCCCTCAACACGCCGTTTCGGGCTCAGGTTATTGCCCTGTCTGCCCTGCCGGTGTCAGGGGAGGATAGAGACTCGAGTCTTCTTTGCCCTGTCAGGGTTTTAAGAGCTTATGTGTCTCGCTCTGCTGCTTTTCGGCAGACGGAGCAGCTGTTTGTCTCGTTCGGTGGACGTTCCAAGGGAATGGCTGTTTCAAGACAGACTCTATCCAGATGGATAGTTGACGCCATAGCGTTAGCTTACGCTTCCAGGGGCATTCAGTGCCCATTGGGCGTCAAAGCACACTCCACAAGAGGCGTCGCCTCGTCGTGGGCGTGGTCTACTGGAATCTCCTTGCAGGATATATGTATGGCGGCAGGTTGGGCCTCACCGTCTACATTTATCAGGTTCTATAACCTGGAGGTTCCCACCTTGCAAGCAAGGCTGCTGTCGGTATAGTCGAATCAGGGCCCTGAGGGGAATTCTGAGTTCATGAGCGCTATGCGCTACCGACTGTTATATGGGCAGTATTGCGTAAGACTCGCATTGCCACATTGGTCAGGCCTTGCCTCGGCTGTGTGATGTCATATGGCCGCATCTATGGATGCTGCTAGATATGGGACGGAGGGCTTTTTCCACTTTTCTGTCCTGGACTCTCTGTGAGTCCCTCAGGTGACTGTGCACTGTAAATCCTGGGCGTTGCTTCAGGTTTATTGGTGTGTGATCCCTGCGCACACAGCGTTTTACATTGGGTTCCCGTAGCGTCTTAGCTAAGACGCAGTACGAGAGAGCTCTCGTAAGAGAACGTACTCGGTTACTAAACGTAACCTCGGTTCTCTCTAGAAGAGCGAACGAGTACTGCGTTCTCTGCCGTGCGTACGATTCACTCTGAAGTGAAGCGCCCTTATTGGTCTGATGTTGCATCAGCCTGCGCTCGATAGGCTGTGCAGTTGCCGCAGAACAAGCCAATGAGCGGACGAGCTGCTCGCCTATGGCTGTGTACTGCTGCAAATGCGCTTTACAAAAATACAAAATTAAGGATAATTTTTTGCTTCAGTATTTCGTGAAAAGAGACTTTTCCCGTAGCGTCTTAGCTAAGACGCAGTACTCGTTCGCTCTTCTAGAGAGAACCGAGGTTACGTTTAGTAACCGAGTACGTTCGTCTTTCTGCGGGAGAGAGCGCCCTCCTGCTCCTCCTTCTGAAAGAAACACAAAATGCATGAGTGTTTAGTTCATCTTGCCTTATTCTGAGTCCGAATAAAACATCAGGTCATGCGCAAACTATCCTGTCTCTTTGATCTTTGAGTTTAAATCTATATTTATACACACCAGCTCTCGAAAAACAAATTTATTTGATACATGAACAACTCGCCGGACAAATTTGCGGGGGACGAACTTACATGATATTAAAAGTGGGGGGAACAGATTAAAACATTAGCAAAGATCAATTTAACATATTTTAAAAGTATTTAAAAACAATTGGGTTTTAATAAAATATTTTAAATCTGGTAAAGAGGGGGCCATTCTAACTTGTACTGGCAAGCTCCACAGTCGAGGACCCACCACCAAAAATACTCGATCCCCTCTGCGTTTTAGTCTTGAGCAAGGAATTGTAAAATTAATCAAGGTTACCAGATCATAAACTTTGAGGAGGGTTTTAGGGACAAATGTTAATAAATAAATAAATAAGTAAATAACTAAATTAACACAGCAACCTATTTGTAGACTGCAATTATTAAGCAGAAGTATATTTAGGTGTGTGGATTTGTGGATTTCACTTTTGTAATCTAGTTAAATACCTTCAGATTAGGTGAATGTTTGTGTACATATTTATCTATAGTTTTGGGACAGAAGTTAAATCTAACAAAACAAAAGGTTCAAGGTTATCCTCAATTGAATCCAAACATATACTGTATACACACACACACACACACACACACATGCATATATATATATATAAATATAGATGCAAATAGTTTTTAACACACACACAAACATACACACATCAATCCTTGTGGAATGTACTGTAATGGCGTAATGGTTTTTCTACTGTACAAACTGTATTTTCTATCACACCTAAACCTAAGTTTTTAGATAAAAAAAATAAATAATAATAATAATAATTCTATTTGATTTTTAAGCTTGTTGCCCCATGGGGACCTCAGTTTAGGTCGATGTGTATTCAGGTTTAAGTTAAGTTAGGTTTCCATGTTTTATGGGGACAATCGGCGTAATGATTTTTACACTGTACAAAATTGTACAAATGTTTTATCCCCTTATCTAAGCCTACCCCTCACACAAAACATTTTGCTGTATTAGATTAAAAAAAATATGATTCTGTATGATTTAGAAGCTTATCATGTGGACCAAAAAAAATGTGCCTACAGGGATTTTGGATATTGCCATCTTTGTGGGTACATTTTGTCCAGATAAAGTAGGGAATACATGAACCACAAAAACATTTTCAAGGTCTGTTTGTATTATGTAATAATGTTTATACAATTTATATATAATTTGTATCTAATTGTGGATGTCCTTGAACAAAATAAGATGTGCATGTGTTTTAAAAAAAAATGCTCCAGTTAGCTGTATATGAAACAATACAACTCTATGGCTTATTTAGATATAGTGTATTTGTTCATATGTGTGCGTGTGTGTGTGTGTGTGTGTTAATAGGGACAGAAGGCAGGCAACATAAGAGCATGTCTAAGCACGGAGGAACTAGGGCGTTTGAAGGAAACAGTTCCAGTTAAGTTGTAAACCAAGATGTTACCCCTTGACCTTCCCAGAAAAGACAGGGTTTTATAAATAGCACAGGTGCATGCTCAGCATGAATTATACAACTGCCTGTATATTTCATATTCTATTAATGCTCTTGTTTGGCGCTGACACACGTCAGAGGGAACAATACTCCACCCAGACTAATTTTGTTGGGCTGTTAGAGATCAGGGTCAATCATGTGTGCTATTGAATTTTTACAAGAGGGAATGTGCCAGATAACACATCAAAAGATTGAAAGAAAAAAAACACCATCTTAACTGAAGCAGAAGAAGAAGATAGACGATTTGTGTTTGTTCTTCTATTAATAGTATAGTGCAGCATGTATTTGTAGCACTGTTTGCTGAGTCTGTTATCCACAGCGCTGCTAATCCATCCGCACACACTGAGGAAGTCAACATTTCTGCTTACACAAGCTAATATCATATTCCACCAGAAAGATTCAATATAACCACTCCATTGTCTGTTTATCCATTCCCCTTATGCTCTAAGCACTGATAATATCTGAATAATTTAATATGCTAAATGCAAGAAAAACTGTGTCAGTACAATTACAGTGTATCTCTTCTCTAGAGTTGACTTCAATGGAAAGCAAATCCCAAAATGATTCTTCCAAAATCAACTGGACTGGTTTCTAACCAGGAAGATAATGATCTTATGTTTCTGTAATGTGAACAAGTCATTGTGGCTCTTTTACTCTCTATTGCACAATGTTTCTTCTGGGAAAATAAACCAAAATAAAAATGTATTTAACCCCTTAACTGTCACTCACGTTTTTGAAGATAGACTTGAATGTGCATGATACTAACCTAAATTTGTATAATTCATGACTGAAAATATTTTGTAACATGATATTGATGAACCATTTACATGGTAATGCAATGTCTGATTATAAAATGGGTTTTAAAGGATGAATTTAGAAATTTTAAGTTTTCAGTTGATATATAACTTCTGATGATTTCTAAAATGTGATAGAGAAAAAGGCAACGAAGAAGTCTTTTTTTTAAACAGAGGTCAAAACTCCTGTTATAATTTAGATTTTTGAGGGTGCACTCTTGTCATAAATTGATCTATTAATTTTCCTACATAATTTTTAACAAACAACATTGGTAAAATATATATTTGGGAGTCTTAGACCTTTCCAACGATATATAGTTTGTCAAGATTAGATTAGATTTAAATTAAATTAAATTAAAAATTAAATTTATGCATTTAGCAGACGCTTTTATCCAAAGCGACTTACAGTGCATTCAGGTTATCAATTTATACCTATCATTATTCCTGTAGCTCAACTGTTAGAGCATTGCGCTATCAAGCGATTCCCCGGGAACACATGATAGGTATAGATTAGATTTGTTTGTAATATAGTGAAGTAAACCTAGGCGTCCTGTATTTGGGACGGGGTGACAGTTAAGGGGTTAAAGTGAAAGAATGACTTGGTATAAATAATTAAAAAGCTACCTTTTGTCGCTATGTGCTGGTAATCATTTAAAAAAGGTTTTTCTGGCATGGTGCACCTTGTGAAGGACAATAAATGTTGTTACCTGCCATCAGATTAGCACTTCAGTGGATTTTTCATGTATCAGATTCCATTTTTAAACAAAAAAAAAACATTTGTTATATTCTGTAAACTAATTGTCTAAGGAATTGAATGTAACTAGAATGGATATGAATGCAGCTATAATGCACAGAGATAATTATGTTTTATTTAGATTTGTGTGTATCCATTTTGTATTTATTACTATTATTTTAATTATCTAGTATTCATACATTAAAGTCAAATTATTCCTGTTATTAACTGTATTTGACCTTGTAATATTTTGACCTCAATCAAAATGGATAGTCACTTAACTTAACTATATTTAAATGAATAAAAACCAAAGTGAGGAGGGGAGAAGGGTCACTGAGTGTATGGATATAGATATACAAGTCAATGAGATACTTGTCAGATTTGAACAGACAGAAGACAGAGAGAAGGTTGTCTTTCTCTACAAAAATACAGAATGTGTTGCTATGTCAGAACATCACCTCAATGAAAAGGTTTGAAACTGAATCAAACCATCTTTTTTATCATTATGAAACAAACTAACAAATAAATAAATAATGAGTAATGAAATCCCTTTATACTGCAAAAGTAATAGTGTGTGTGTGTGTGTTATTCCAAAGGGTGAAGTAGTGTATAAAAATAAACATTAGGTGCACCTGGTGCTTATTCAGCCTTATAACATTATCATAAATCAACAATTGCATCTCTCTCACACAGAAATGTTTTTTTGTGGTGATGCAGGCAGGCATAATGGGTGCCTCCAGATCTGCTGCCACCATGGAACATTCCTACACTACATTTTTCCTTTTTTACCCTGTTTTATTTCTATTTTTTTAATGAAGAACTTTCCAAATGTCTGGAGCCACTTCTACCTCTGATTAATGAGCAAAAAGCTATGCATTGTTAATTTTTATTTTTTTCCAATTAATCATTGAAAGGATCTCCAACTTTAAACAAAATGTATATGAGCTTTTTATTTTTTTATTTATTTTTGGAAAGGTTATTGATAATCTTTTTATAAACGCCAATGCTTTAAATCAAAATCAGGAGACAGCAAAGTGTATCCAGTGGCAGAACTAGAGTTTTATACATGGGGTGGCCAAGGCTATACTTCAGGGGGTCCATATAAATAAAAATTAGTGTGTCTAAATTAGTGTAAAAGTAAGATCTCATTTAAAATCACTTGGGATTCAGAGTTTTTTTTCACATTAATTTCACACGTCTAGTACAAATATGTGGTCTTGTTTCATTAATCCAGTGTATACTATTTCTTTGCCCTGAAAGAATAGAAATGAAATGTGACAACATGCACAATATGGACATGTTGTAACGGGTTGTAACACTATTCGGCATAGTTAAAAATGATGTGAAAAAAAAACCCTTGAAGAAACACATTTAGACATTTAGAAAAATACAGAGCTGCACACACACAGAACAGGTAGCTTTCTCACGAGCCAGGAAGAATTCTTTAAGTTTCTTGAACTAATACCTTTGTGATTATTCAAGTTCTCTCTCTCAGTCTTTATTCACTTGTTTCTGATGGTTTCTCAACAGAATTTATAAAAGTTACATTTGTGAATTACATTGCTGACACCATAGAATAACAGTCCTGGGTTCATTGTAACAGCTGCACAATTTACACCCAACTAGCATCTTTTGTTAGTTAGCTATAGGCATTATCTATTTATTCTGTTAAATAAAATAATAGCAAATTTGTCTCAATTTAAATAACCACTATGAAAATAAAATTTGGTGAAACTGATCTGGCAATTGCTCCAGTGCATTCTGTGTTTACGTTTGCACTCTGGAGAGCATCAGAGGTTTCTATTTAATCGTGTTTTTGCAGCGTTGAGCAATGTAGCCAATCAATTCTGTTGATTTCTTGAATGCAATGACAAATCAGATGCATTTAAGTTGTAATCAACTCAGTTTTTTGTTCAATGCAGACTTTTGCACTCTCCTTTCATTGTAACAAAATGTAGACATTATAGAATGTGGTATAATATCCATTCAGAATTTGAATGAATTAAAATTGCTGCTACAAGGACCAGCAGCCATATGAGCAAAACAGGAACAAAAATATGAAATGTCAAATTAGATTATTAAGGCTATTAGAGCCTGTGCTGATAAGCAGTAGAAGTGATATTTCATGAAACTACGAGTTTAATGTGGCAAATGTGGTCCAATTTTACTCACGATACTGTGACTGCATTGCATGTATTATAGCACAGAAGTGAATGTTAGGCTAAATTTGGATTTATTGTAATGACTGTATTGACTGTAATGAAGCGAAATGTCTGACATTACCGTTTCATTTATCTTGCACAGATCACTGACACAGGAACACAGCTTCACTTTCAGAGAAGTTGGTCAGGAAATCGTCTCAGGTTACGAATGTAACCTCGGTTCCCTGAGTAGGGAACGAGACACTGCGTCTTCTAGGGGTCGCTACGGGGAACACCTCGTCGTGACCCGTGTCTGAAGCATACAATGAAAAAACACCAACGCGTTGGCCGGCGACAGCCTCTGACGTCACTACCGGCGCGACTATAAATAAGCGCCCGGAGAGCACGTCATTTACTTCTTCGTCTGAAGCTTGCGTCCGAAGCATGGCTCAGGAAGCTAGAGGACGCAGTGTCTCGTTCCCTACTCAGGGAACCAAGGTTACATTCGTAACCTGAGACGTTCCCTTTCAAGGGGCGTTTCCCTCAAGGGGCGCCTCCTTTTAGTCCGGACCATCAGTAAGGTGGTTGTTCTGTGAACATATAACCATCCACAAACATCATAAGTCCAGCATAGGAGACTGTTATGCAAGAAATTCCCCACCTAGCCTCAATTTGGGTGGAGAGCTGGTGGTTACAGGGGAATTAGGCAAAGGAGGATAAAAAAACAGGTTAAAAAACACCCAAGGGAATGAGTAGCTACGTTAGGTATCGCTCCGATTCGGACGAGAACGCTGCCTCGTCTGAATCACATCCCTCGTGACCCACGATTCCTCTTACCCTTACCTGTCGGCGGGGGAGGAGCGCGAGCCGCAACACTAGCCTTCTGCGCCTGTCTTTGATCCTCAGATCGAGACGGGCCAGGACCCCTATATTGTTCGGGCTCGGACCTGGACCTTTGTGGAATGAAGGTTTTAAAGGCATCCTTGCCTCCCTGAACTTCTCGACCACTGTCTCAATGGAGGTACCAAAAAATTCGGAAGGCGAGACCGGAGCATCGAGAAGAAAGCCCCTTTCTTTCTTCCCGATGTCTGCCAGGTTCACCCACAGATGTCTCTCTGTTACTACCATGGCCGCCATAGACCTACCCATGGCGGAGGCGGCCTGCTTGGTAGCACGAAGAGAGAGGTCCGTGGTGCGGCGCAGCTTGGCGACCTGATCAGCTGAAAGGCCCTTGCCTTCATCCAGGTCCTTCAGCAAGTCAGCTTGATAAGCCTGAAGCACTGCCATCGTGTGCAATGAAGCCACAGCCTGACCTGCTGCTGCGTATGCTCTGCCATTTAAGCGGGATGTATCCTGGAGGGGCTTAGATGGCAAAGAGGGAGAGTTAAGAGAGGATGATTCCCCCACAGAGAGATAGCTAGCTAGTGTCTCTTCCACAGGGGGCATCCACTCATAGCTGTTTTCGCGCATTGCCTCGATATTGGCATAACTCGTATGCTGAAACCGATGAATGCAAGAAGAAAACGGCCTCTTCCATTCTTTCTCAATTTCTGCATGTAAATCAGGCAAGAATGGGCTGGAGGGCTATGGTCAGACAAATAACGCTCGTCGAGACGACCTCGCAGCGTCACTTTGCTGGCACACTTCCATGGCAAATCCAACTTTGCCATGGCAAGCTCCATAACCTCGAACAGCTCCACATATGCAGGGCAGGAGGATTGAGGAGACACAGCCTCAGCTTCTTCGCCACCCTCAAACATCTCCTTCTCTTCCTGGGCAGAACCCAGCAAAGCACTAACTTCAGTATCAGAAAGGGTTAATGACAACACATCTTCCTCCTGAAGTTCACTCTCATCTGCCACCAAAGAGCGCGAAAGGGAAAGTCCCTCTCTAAACTCCTCAGCGAGCTCCATCTGTTAATCCCCACGAGCTCATTCTCCTCCGTGCCTCAGCAGCGGCGGGTCCTGAACCGCGGGAATCAGACGGCCGTCCCTCTTTCCTCGAAAAAAGAGACAGACGAGAGCGGAGCTTTTTCATAGAAAAACGCTCACAGTGCACACAGATAGCCCCCTCAAGGACATCGCGTGCGTGCTCTTCACCCAAACAAGAAACGCAAAGACTGTGTGTGTCATCGGGTGTCAAATAACGCCGACACGGATGTACACACTGTCTAAACGCCTTACTAGTGGATGCCATGATAAACAGAGAAAGATCGTTCTTACCGTGGTCGTTCTCTCTGAATGCACGCTTCAAACAAAACAGTCAATGAAGACGAAGAAGATAAATGACGTGCTCTCCGGGCGCTTATTTATAGTCGTGCCGGTAGTGACGTCAGAGGCTGTCGACGGCCAACGCGTTGGTGTTTTTTCATTGTATGCTTCAGACACGGGTCACGACGAGGTGTTCCCCGTCGCAACCCCTAGAGGACGCAGTTCGAAGTTCCCTAGAAAAGGAAATAAACCCGATCACAAACCAGATAAAAAGCACCATGCTATTATGTTTTCACATTCAATGCAACAGTCCAAAATCTATACACTAAATCTAATAATCTTACAGGCAAAAGGTTTACTTCAAGAATGAAAATAAGGCGATGATGACTTTTAATGTGAAAACAGTGCATATGGAAATAGCAATCTATGTTATTATATCTCTCTAGACAAATGTAGAATGTGTGTGTGTGTGTGACTACTCACTGCTGTGTGTGTGCATTTGGATAGGTTAAATGCAGAGCACAAATCCTGAGTATGGAACACCATACTTGGCTACAAATCATGCCACTCACTCACTGTCACTTAAAAATGTATCAAGTGAAGGCATCTCGAGAGACAGTAAGTGAATTTGGATGTGCCTTGAAGCCTTTTAAACTGCCAGAATTGGCTCCGCCATTGAGTGTACCATTCTCTGTTCAGTTCAATTCAATTCAAGTTTATTTGTATAGCGCTTTTTACGATACAAATCATTACAAAGCAACTTTACAGAAAATTTAGATTCTACAATATTTAGTAGTAGCTTATAAGTGGTGACTGTCAGTTTGTGTGCATATGAAAAATTAATACAAGACGTATTCAGCCAGACGATGAACATTATTAACAGCAAGTGTTATATGATGCAATCACACTTGTAGCAATATTTGTTAGTTCTGTTTGTTGATTCAGGGTTATATATAAGTTGCTGTCTAATATAACACCCAGATTTTTGACTGTAGAGGAAGTAACAGTACATCTGTCTAATTGCAAATTGTAATCTACAAGATTCTGTGTACTGTTTTTTGGTCCAATAATTAATATCTCTGTCTTATCCGAATTTAATCGGTGAAAATTATTGGTCATCCAATCTTTTACATCTTTAACACAATTTAGAAGTTTCATCTGGTCTCGTTGAGATATATAGCTGAGTATCATCAGCATGACAGTGGAAACTAATGCCGTATTTTCTAATAATATTACCAAGGGGCAACATGTACAGTATATTGAAAATAGAAGGGGACCTAGGACGGATCCTTGTGGCACTCCATATTTTACTGGTGATAAATGAGATGACTCCCCATTTAAATAAACAAAATGTTAGTGATCTGACAGGTAGGATCTAAATCATCTTAGAGCCTGCTCTTGAATACCTGTATAGTTTTGTAATCTATCTATGAGTATGTCATGATCTATGGTGTCGAACGCAGCACTAAGATCAAGTAAAACTAGCAATGAGATGCAGCCTTGATCTGACGCAAGAAGCAGGTCATTTGTAATTTTAACAAGTGCAGTTTCAGTGAAATTCTTCATACAGATCATTTTTTTGCAGGAAGGAGCTCAATTGAGCAGACACAACTTTTTCAAAAAATTTTGATATAAATGGAAGATTTGAAATAGGCCTATAATTTGCCAGTTCACTAGGATCTATTTTTGGTTTCTTAATAAGAGGCTTAATAACCACCAGCTTAAATGGTTTTGGGACGTGATCTAAAGATAACGAAGAGTCAATAATATTGAGAAGATGTTCTTCGGCTACAGGTAACAACTCTTTTAGTAATTTAGTGGGTACAGGATCTAATAAACATGTTGTTGGTTTAGATACAGTGATAAGTTTATTTAGCTCTTCCTGTCCTATAGTTGTGAAGCACTGCAGTTTATCTTTGGGTGCGATGGATAAAACTGAACTATTAGATTTTCCAGTGGAAATCTAATTTTCCACTCTGCCAGTGGAAATTACCAGTACTGAGACTGGGGAAGGATAAAAAATAAAAAAAAACTCTAAAAGTCCATGGTCAGGCACATACCGTAGCAAACAATGGGAGGAAGTGCATCACTATTGTTCTTTCCTCTAATAGTAATGATCCAACTAAAATAAGAATACACAGTTCACAAAGATACAATCTGTGTCTTATCCCAGGTAGATTGCTGTATTATTTGTCAAGATGAATCAAATTTCATCCTATCAAATATTATTTCTGCATTACTTTGGCAACTTATAGTACATATAACATTTTTCAACAGAATGCAGCTTTAAAAAAAGTGTTTTATTAATGCAAGATTCATGATTGAAGCATTATTTATTGCATGCTGGACTGCCACTCAAATAAGTGTTTCACTCGTGTATTGGAATCAGCTGTGGCATATCTTTGTGGTAATGATTGCTATGTGGCCCTTAAAGCGACTTTTAATTAATGAAAAGAAGTTTGCATCATATGAAAGTTGCTCATTCTGTAATTACCATCCATATATCCTCCTCCTATCTACTCTCTCGTACACAAACATCATATACGCTAGTATTTTTGCTCACCGTGAGACTCATGTTGACATTACACATATGAGATCAGGTGGCTTTGCTTTGTGCCCTCAGATCATCTTGGGTGCGAAAACACTTTTTTGATTCATCAAGACCCAAAATTCAGATAAAAAAAGAAAAGTTTGGTAATATCTTACGAGGAACCTGGGTGTTTACTATCTCATCCCAGCAGGGGCCCTGATGAGAGCCGTTTTTAGTCTCATTTGGAAAGACTCTCATCTCTCGCTCTTTTCTGTCTGCACTATAACTTTTAATGTCATCAGCAGGAGTGTCTGCCAAATACTGTACATATCATGATTAAAATGTTTATCCACAATGTGCTTAAATAAACTTATAATCATCCTATGCAACTCTTGATATGGAAAGATGTTTTTTACATGTTGTAATCATTCATGATCAGAATTAGTTTTAGCAAGCAGTGCTGGGAAGGTTACTTTGGAAATGTTATAGGTAACAGATTAAAGGTTAGCCTATTTAAAATGTAATAAGCAGTGTAACTATTTCAATTACTTTAGTAAAGTAATGTAACTGACTAGATTTGATTACTCTTTGATTACTTACATAAATTTGAAACTGTTAATCATGTTAAAAATGTTTAAAGCAGGCAGGGTTAACATTACTGTATAACTCAACACTGTCAGAGAATATAAACATAAACATTTTAAAATGACCCTTCATTAAAAAGATATCTTAGAAGATTTTATAAAATAAAAACACCACAACTTGAGAGTCTCAGTTTTATTTTGGTTAGTCTTTTCCAGTTCAGTTTCAACATGAGAGCTTGTGGGACTCGTGAAATTTGACATTTCTGGTGTTTGACACTGATTGCGCACACCTACAAAACATCCCGATGGACAGGGTATTGCATTACTTCTGATAAAATCTAGATTAATTTTAATGGCTTTGGCATTGGTAACATTCATGACGAGTTCATGAATTCAAGACGAGAATGAGCATGTGCAAGAACAGATTAAGGTCACCACTTAATAAATATTAAAATTTAGAACATTCAACCACGCCATGTGACGTCTTCAATAAGAAGAAGAATGACAAGGCAAGGAAGAAAACAAAGATGTAAAAACAAAAATCAAAGCTTCAGTATAGCGGTTCCCTCCACACGTGAATGACACCATAAAACCAAAGGCAACATCTACATTCAGAGAAAACGAATTATTAATAGAGAAGTACAATCTTCCCCTCCTACAGTGTAGTGATTTTAGGGGAAAAAAAGGTTCATTACCCACCTAATACACCTAAAAGATGCAAAGATAGAACATCAATACCCCTGAAAGGCAATGTTAAGAGGCCAGTGTATTTCCATTAAGTAACTATACATATATGTAGGCACATTTGACAAATGATGCTGAATCACACACATAGCATGGCTCAAAACAACCTACATATGCAACTACTGTGCACGTTCTAAATATAGGGAAATCACACAAGGCAGCAATACAATACAAGAGGGACAAAACAGTGTTGGCTACATCGGTAGAGGAAATGTAATTTACAGTAAAACAACATGCCCCTTTGATCATGGACACTTCTCATTTGGTAGTAGAATAAATATTTTATGCTATGGCTAATCCTCCAGGTGTTTACATTCTAACCCAAGACTGAAAGTAGAAAGCTTGAAGGAAAGAGTACAGACAATGTTAGGTCCCACATATGTAAGACGGTATGTTGTTTTAGACTAGTGTTTTTAAATAATCTTTTAATATTTTTTTTGTTTGTTTGTTTTATTTTTTTAAGTAATCTCTCCTAAACTAAATTGAGGCCTCTTTCTGACATGAGACACTTGTACATTCAAAAAAACATCCCCTCGGTTAAACACTGTGGAAGACCGGCGAGAAACTTCTCTCTGGTGCATTTGTATCTCAAGTCAGAAGAGGGGCCTTAGTTTGCCTTTAAATAGGGAGAGAGAGGAGGTACTCTGTTCAGAGGTCATGTTGATTTGGTCATGACACCGATTTTAACATCGAATCGTCCCTGGTAGCGATCCTTGTCGCTGTAATAAATGTTTTCCCCAAACACTTTGCACTCCACGCGGATCTCCGTGTTCGGGGTGATGTTGACGAACTGGACGGCCACCAGGGGCTGCAGGTAGTGAGAGTGCAGGAGCTTCCCGTAGTAGGGGTAATACTGAAGAGGAAAGCCTCCTCCGATACCGTAGTACTTCACTTCACCGAGCTTACCTTCATCCTCTTCTTTCTGTAGGTGTTTCAGAGAAGACCAGAGAATACATGCTGCCAGTCAGCAACCATTTTACTATTTTACAAAGCAATTGAGAGTATTCAGTCAAGCAGGGAAATGATCGCTCACCTTGTTTGTGCAGTGGATAGGAATCACGTTGGGCTGGACTTTGTGCTGCGCCTCTTCTGGAATGCTGTCGTTTGATGCTGGTGACTAAAAGAAAGAAAAATAAAGAACAAAAGAACATGAGACTTGCATGCAACATGATACAGGTTAAAAAATATGGTAAATTTTCTGCATTGTTCAATATTTATCAATAAAATGATCAAGAAATGATTAATAATAAAAAACTGTGTAAGAAAAATGATAAAATAATATAAAGTAAACAAATACAGCAACAAATAATAATATTTTATTACTAATATTATTATTATTATTAAATAAAACAAATACTTTTTAAGAAAAACAATACAACAAAGAATAATAAACAAATTCAACCACAATAACAAAAAATAGTATACATATACATAATAGTATGTTTCATTGTATTTATATTAGCATTTACATAATATTTTAAAAGACAAGAAACTTGCTGATGCATTATAAAAATTAACCTTACGTCAATTCATTCATAGGCTACAGAAATGCAAGATCCTGCAAACATTTTGTGAATATTTTTGTATGTATTTAACAAACCTTAGGTCTGAAGTTTACAATCCTGTTGAGCTTGACAATCAAGCAGGGCTTCCCCTCTGAGTATCCAAAATTACGATCTTCAACGCCAGAACAGGGTCCTAGAAAAGATTTCTGAAACTGGCATGCCTTTCTGACACCCATGTCACTTTCTAGATCACCTCTGTTCTTGTATTGCCCGGGTTGATCTGTCAAAATAGAAAACAATAAACATTATATATTGGTATATAATGTAAAGGTTTTATATATAATTATGATTTTCTAGTGGGACGTGAAAAAGAGATAAATGAAATTAAAAACAGTAAACAATATTTTATTTAGTTTGTGAATATTACAATTGTTAGGCTAATGAAACCTCGATCCTACTGGGAATATATCTATATTACTTTGGGACTCAAGTAACGGAAGACAAAGGTGTAATCTAGTACCTCCACACTCTTCAAACTTCTCTGGGTCCGCTTGTTTTTCTGTGTCATAAGATTCTAAGAATTCTTTCATGGCTTTGACGTATGTCCTGTAGGTATCATCATCTTCCGGACTGATGATCAGCTCAGCCTTGTCTGAACGGGGGTGGTGAGAGAGCCCTGTGCACAGATAAAATAACACAAATACCAATAATTCAGATATATTAGCATTCATTTCTTTGCTTTTTAGGAGACAGAGTTGTTCTCTCATTTGACTCGTATGTATTAAAATCTTGTCCCTAATTCTCCTGTGCAATATCAGCAATCATTGTGCAATTCTGAAGAATTCTGTCAAGTCTTGATAAAGTGTGCCTTCAGAAATTTCATAACTAACATCAGTTTAACCTCTAACAGCTGTTTAACCTCCCCGAAATGTTAAATGATTCATGCAAGAATTTCTTTGGCAAATCGCAAAAGAATGTTTCTAAATTTGGTGATCGAATGTGCATCTACTAAACTTTTTACAATCATATTAAGAGATAACAATCTACAATGTTATTTTTTCCTTTATTAAAATTAATAAGCAAAATAATGCAACCCTGTTATTTAATACTTTATGTAATTTTAGAATTGCATTAATCTTCACAAAGTAACTGCCTTTTATAATATGAAATTATGCGAAACAAAATTAGCAGTACGTAAAGGCTGGTGAGCTTCAAATCCATCTGACAAATGAACAAAGCTTATCTGAAGAAACTGGTTGATAACTGGTTCTGCATTGTAAATGAAATCAAATTCCCTCCTTTTTTTTTTTTTTACAAAATGACAAGTGACATACAGTATGTCCTGAAAACAGTTTGCAGAACACAAAGCTTGAACGATGGAATGACTCAGAGATGTAAATAAATCATAGAAGGACTGTGATTGTTAGAGGGAAAAAGAGATTGAATTCTGAAATACATGTTTTGAATCATCCTGATGCTTCCCATGATCAGTTTTCCTAAATAAGCCTTGCCAAGAGGAGAGGCATCAGTTCCTCTACAAAGTGCTTCATAGTTCTAATGTGTCTGGAAGGAATATGTTGGCATAGTCAGTCAGTTTCCCCTTAACTTCACATGCCTTCTGTTCTACCAAGAATATGTGAAATATATCAGCTGTGATGTAAAATGGTCAGATTATCAATCCCCAAAAGCCCAGTGCTCTCCTAGCCCTTGATCTGGCCTCTGAACCCACCAAATGTTTGTCAGACAGATCCAGCCCTTCAAGCCTCACTTTAAACTGCAAGAGGAACAGCAAATGTGACAGGAACAATGAGTCCAAGCCCTCATCTGGGAACCAGACGGGTTGGCAAAATCTATGACCTTAAGAACCCCCTGATATTGTATGTAGGCTAATGAAAGCAAAATTTGTTTTGGCTTTTAAAAAAATGATCTAGCAGAAAAATACATCATCACATAAAGAAATCACATATACAAATTGTTGTTCATTAAAATGTATCTTGCATGAAAATACCCAATTCACCACTGACCTCTGTTTAAAATCTGTTTAAAATGATGTTTAAATCTGTTTAAAATGATGCAAAACTCCCTGATTCAATAGGAGATACTTCAACATACAAACTATTTGTTTGTATATAAAACGTAATATTAAAATAAAAAAATTGGGGTAGAATTTTTTTTTTGTTTTTTTGTTTTTTATTTGCTAGTAAATTTGACAATTATTTAAAAAGAAAATGCAAGTTACGCATTGAATTAAACATGAACTTTTGGAGTAAAAAATTTAATTTAATAAAAAATAATAAAAAATGTTCTTCTTCTTTCTTTCTTTCTTTCTTTCTTTCTTTGTTTAATTGTACACTTCGTATTTAATTTGGCCCCATGCAGTTCCACTATGATCCCCTAGGGCTTTATAAAACCCCTTGATATTACTTCAACTTCAATTTACACTCACAATACATTTTATAAGAAAAATATAAAAGGCAGGACAGTCACCACAATAGAATTGTTACCTGGAGGAGCTACTCTGTCCTGCCAGGTGGGTTTGTAATCGCTCAGGGTGAGGAGGAGAACCTGGATAGTGCCGATGAAGATCCCAGCCAGAAAGCCATAAAAGACGAGATAGAAGAGGAAGATTTTTGCTGTGGAGAGAAAACAAAAAGAGACGGGACATATTTTAGTATGTGAAGACATTTTGAGTAGCAATTCTGATGTCATTACTGTATTTAATGATGATAGTTTTTTTTTTATTATAGATGTGCCTATTGATAATTTTAGATTTGAATTGATGCTTGAAAATTCTATGTAGTTAAGCAAGTGTGTTCTTTCCTTTGAGAAAAGACACTTCTAATCCTCAAATGTGTACCGGAAGAGTCTAGAAGTCTAATGATAAAACTTATATTTATACATATACATCACTAAATTGGTACATAAAAGAAAGTATTATTGGAAATGACTACTTGGAACAGTCTGATCGCACTGATGTTACGTCATCAAACAGACGAATCTGCTGACACCATACCAGCATACAGAGAAAATACAGAGGTGCCAGCATGGCAGGACATGATGAGTAATCTCAGTGTATCAAACATCAACAATGTGTAGGGGCATCGCAGAGCAGTAAAACCAGTATGGTCATATATTGTCATAGACACAATCAATAGATGCTTAGAAATGAAATGATATGAAGTAGAAAGCAGATTCAGTTACTTACCAAGCCAATGGAGTTAGACATTAGGCATCATTAGACACTGAAGGGATTAATTAGAAACTGTTGCTGCCTTAAATACATGACATCAGTATTAAGTGCAACCTTAGATGAAGCAGTCAGACCAAAAAGACTAGGCCTTTCACCTTGAGTCACCTTGAACAATGATGCATTTTTAACCCTTTCCAAGTGTATCACGTTAAAAATGACAAGTATGCTAATTAAATGATATGCTGATTGATTTCATGGCATCCACAGACATGAAACAATCAGCTTTTTTTTAAAAACACAAGCCTTTAACCATCTCGTTATTTGATTAATTATTTATTTCTGAGGAGGAAAATCATTTTTATTTAATTTCATTTTAGCATTGAGCAGCAAATATCGTACTCTTCAATAATCTGAAGCCGTGCTTTGTTGACCTTTTGCTCCTCCAGTGTATGAAATTCAGGCAGAGCATTCATTATATATTCATATATCTTAATATTTAGAAGAAAAAAAAATAGAACACAAAATACGTGTCTAAAGACTAAGTGATCTCAAAGAAACATGTAGGATAGAGACAAACAGCAACAAATAAGCCTACTTATTAAAAATGCTTCGAATCATCAGAACACATCCGTTACTACTGCAAATCGTGCGTTCAGCCTGAATATCGATATATGAAAGTCCGTGAGACGATTGCTGCAAAGTCAAATCATACAGGTTGCTTCGTGACCAGACTGGCAGTCTATCGGTACCTGCTGCTATAGAAACGGCGATGACGGGCATCACAGTGCTATCCAACGTGCTGAAATGTAGAAATACTGTCGATGCAACATCTATAATAGGTTATACTTACACCAACTACTACCGGTGCGTCCCAGAAATTCCTTCTTCTCTGAATTCCATACAAACTTCTTCCATCCTCCTTCATCTTTATTTTGAGCGGGCATGGTAAACTGTAAGGTTTGATTTTCCCCCTAGGCAGCGAATTCCCTCTTGTCTCCTTTCTTGCCTCCTTTGGAACACTACACCCCTTCCTGGAGCACTAATCCCACCGTGACATGGAGCCGTACCCGACTCTCTCCAAGGTGCCCCGCGTAATATATCCAGCGGAGCGCCCGGGTCCCGCCCACCGCGACCCAGCGCAAATCACAAACAGAACCTCCAGTTACGTAGCACGGTCGTGCAGCTCACGAAATTGGGGTGGGAATCACTTTACAATAGGGGTGCGTAAAAAGACGTAGAAGCCGCTGTGAAGGAGTGATGTAAAAGCCCATGACGCAAGAGCCGCGTTCAGCGCCAAAAAGTGGAGAAACGGATCTAGGATGCCTGTTTTTAGGATATTTAGACAGCTCAATCGAATGGATGGACATATGCCTGCGTGTCTTTACACTGGAAAATGTTTTCATCATTATGTAATAACAATGTGTGTCCTTCTAGCTATTAAACGTGTAATTTATACGTTTCAGCATGTTTTTTTTTATAGGCTAATTCATTTCAAGTTGTTACAAAAAGTGTAATTAATCTATTACTGCAGGCTGTCTTTTCAACACCACTCTTGAATATACAAGTTTTCAACTGCGCTGAAATGTATAACAATCTAAGGTATCTGAAATGAACAATAAAAAGCCAGTTAAACAGTTGTCAGAAGTGAAATATGAACTATATATACAGTTTTTCACAACATTTCTCCATGGAAACTGAAAAATGTAATATTGATATAAGATACAGGCACCGTTTTTGAGCTACTTAATGAGCACATTTGAACTTCATTAACTGTAAAAGTTAACTCCTGCTCACATGTCCTTACTTTCACTGAAGCATTGTATCACTCTCAAATCATGCTGGAAAACAAAACCGTACAGACTTGTTCACACAGCGTGAGTTCTGCTAATATTTAAGCTAAACATAGACATATCAAATGCTAAGAAAGTCTGAATTTCACATTAATTTTCAGTTTCTATCTATCTGTATATCTGTGTGTGTTTGTGTGTGTGCTATATGTATACTATGAGGAACAGTGAACACCATAAAACTGTTTAAAAATGTACATACAAAAGTGTAGGAATAAGAAATGTAGGATGATTCGAAAACATAGGAAAATTGGAAGAAAGGGCATGAACGTTTCTAGAAATTAGGTGATATTGATTGCTACACTCTTTTGCACCTTTACAAGTGCACAGAGGTGCATGAAGACCCACCCACCCACACACCCTTGAACAAGCACTGAACCACCTTGGAACAGTGTTTACATGTATACAGAGCGTAGAATCACAAATACAACACACAAAAGAGGCAGAGCAGTCAATGTCAAAAACTGAATTTTCAAGATCACATTTGTCAAACTCAAGGTGAGTTCATCAGGAGAAACTAAGTACTGAATCATTCTCTGACAGTCCACATTACAAGCCTGACAGACACAGATACAGAGTTTGGTTTCCCTAAGGTGTAACAAATAAGACATTGTGGTTTTACAGCTGATACCAAAAGTAAATATATATATATATATACTGCTCAGAAAAAAAATAAAGGGAACACTTAACACAATGTAACTCCAAAGTATTTAATAAGACTATTTCATTCATTCAGATCTAGGATGTGTTGCTTAAGTGTTCCCTTTATTTTTTTGAGCAGTATATATATATCACATACTTTCTTTGCCCTTCATCTAGTACAGATAGTCAGTGTAGGCCTGACATTGATCTACTTCACTTATATCCTGGAATAATCTAATTAAAATAGAAATACTTTAAAAGTTGTCCATGGGAAAAAGAAAGAAAGAAAAAGGACAGGAAGTTTCTTCTGGCTGGTGTCCCAACAAAGAGTTGTAGATCAGAAGATAAGACATCATCACACCAAACAATGACTTCCTCTTCCGATGTTCCAGGTGATATATCAGGTGATACTTTAGATTACTCCGAAAATATGTTTGCGGAATATAAAGCTTAATAGAGATACTACATATTTATTATTAACTGCTGTAATGTTTGAACCAATGAGGAATACAAACTGTTACCTTCAGCTAATTCAGATTTTGAAGTAAAATTATGCACATGGTAATTTTCAGCATCATTCAGCATATGTGAAAGTGATGAGACATGTGGCCAGTATGATGATACATTTATTCCATCCAAACTGCACACACACAGCAGTGAACACACACATTGCCAGAGCAGTGGGCAGCAATTTTTTTGGGGGGTGCACCTCAGTCGTAGCATTGAAGGTGTGAGAGAGCACTGTACAATCACTCCCCCTACCTACAATCCCTGCCAGTACAAGACTCAAACCCACAACCTTTGGGCTAGGTCATTAGGTCATGACTTCCCACAGTCTTATACACACACACAAACACACCCACCCTCTTTTGCTTTCAGAACTGCCTTAATTTCTTTGTGGCATAGATTCAATAATGTGTTGGAAACATTCCTCAGAGATTTTGGTCCATATTGACATGATAGCATCACGCAGTTGCTGCAGATTTGTCGGCTGCACATCCATGATGCGAATCTCCCGTTCCACCACATCCCAAAGCTGCTCTATTGGATTGAGATCTGGTGACTGTGAGGCCATTTGATTAAAGTGTCATGTAACTCATTGTCATGTTCAAGAAACCAGTCTGAGATAATTTGAGCTTTGTGACATGGTGCATTATCCTGCTGGAAGAAGCCATCAGAAGATGGGTACACTGTAGTCATAAAGGGATGGATATGATCAGCAACAATACTCAAGTAGGCTGTGCCGTTTAAACGATGCCCTATTGGTACCAAGGGGCCCAAAGTGTGGCAAGAAAATATCCCTCACACCATTACACCACCAACAGCACCCTGAACCGTTGAGACAAGGCAGGGTGGATCCATGCTTTCATGTTATTTATGCCAAATTCTGTCCCTACAATTTGAATATTGCAGCAGAAATTGAGACTAATCAGACCAGGCTACGCTTTTCAAATCTTCTATTGTCCAATTTTGGTGAGTCTGTGCAAATTGTATCCTCTGTTTCCTGTTCTTAGCTGACAGGAGCGGCACCCGATGTGGTCTTCTGCTGCTGTAGCTCATCTGCTTCAGGGTTCTACATGTAGAGATAGTATTGTGCATACCTTGGTTGTAACGAGAGGTTATCTGAGTTACTGTTGCCTTTCTGTCATCTCTTACCAGTCTGACCATTCTCCTCTGACCTCTGACATCAACAAGGCATTTTCCTCCACACAACTGCCGCTCACTGGATATTTTATTTTTTTCGGACCATTCTCTGTAAACCCTAGAGATGGTTGTGTGTGAAAATCCCAGTAGATCAGCAGTATTTGAAATACTCAGACCAGCCGGTCTGGCACCAACAACCGTTACACGTTCAAAGTCACTTAAATCCCCTTTCTTCCCCATTCTGATGCTCGGGTTTGAACTTCACAAGTCGTCTTCACCACATCTAGATGCCTAAATGCATTGAGTTGCTGCCATGTGATTGGCTGATTAGGAATTTGTGTTACCAAGCAATTGAACAGGTGTACCTAATAAAGTGGCCGATGAGTGTGTGTGTGATGAATAGGTGGCGTCAGAATGAGAGTTCAAACAGCTAAGGACCTGTTGTCCTCTCACATCACAAATCCACAGACATATTTGTTTAGAACTGTTTTGGAGTTCACTTGTAGTCCAAACTTATAAACAGTGCTTAATCTGTGCATATTCCTCTCCTGATTCAGACAAGACAACCCTTTCACTGCAAAAAGAAATATTATAGATACACATTGGTGAACAAGTGATGTAATGCTTGTAATTTGTAATTTCTCAAAATCTGTTCCACTGAAGAAATCTTTAATTTCGTAAGTTCCTGTATAACAATTGTATAATGAACATGTCAGCTAGTCATTACTGGAATACAAACTGAGACAAGTCTCTAAAAATCCTATCTTGGTTTATTTTTTTGGCCATAATGACCGACTTGACTGTATTATCCCTCACAAAGACTATCTTTGTTATATAATATCTCTAGGGGATCATCCACACCCTTTCTTGTGTATTTTGCTTAACAAGGAAGGCCATTAGTGCTTGTGCCAAATTCAAATGGACCCCTCACACACCCTCAACATGAATAAACATCTGTTTTAGAGCATGAAACAGTTTTCTTTCCATCAAATAATAAGTCTCGTCTGTTACCTCAGAAGACACTTGCTGAGTCACTGCCTCTGTTGCCATGGCAACTAACACAGCGGTATCTATGTGTGATAGACGTGGAATTTACAGGAGCACCCAGAAAGCTGCAAGAGACTCATCACAACACTTTTGATACTTTTCCCCTCCAGTCAGTCACCATATATAAGGATTCCACTTCATGACCTAATAGTTCCGTGCTATGTCTAAATGCAGGAGTGATTGATGCTAACAGTTTAATATAGAAATTAGTTACTTAGTGGATCAATACAGAGATGACATTTGTACTAATGCACACTAAGTTGCCTTTTGGTACATCTAGGTTTACAAGACACACTGATGGATACTTATTTTCTATTTTTAACAGACATGACACTCTGCCTCTAAGCACTTTCTGACATTTTAATTTAATTTAATTTAATTTAATTTAATTATATTTTTACACCCTAAGATGTTTTTCAGAAGGAAGAGTTCACCCAAAAATGAAAATCCCTCATGCCATCCAAGATGCAGATGAGTTTGTTTCTTCATTAGAACAGATTTGGAGAAATTTTGCATTCTGCTGTGAATGGGTGCCATTAGAATGAGAGTTCAAACAGCTGATACAAACATCACAATAATCCACATGACTCCAGTTCATCAGTTAACATTGTGTGAAATAAAAAACTGTGGGTTTGTAAGAAATAAATCCATAATTAAGACATTTCAACTTCCGTAATCCAAAATAAAGCTTTCTCGACTGAAAAAGTCCATCCCCTGTTGTCCCCTCACATTAAAATCTAGAACTGTTTAGGAATGTTTTCACATGAAAACCATGCTTGATCTGTGCAAATTTCTCTCCTGCTTCAGATAAGACAACATTTTTCACTGGAGAAAGCAATATTATGGATAGATAAGAAGCAATGGTTTGAAGTCAAATTTTTTTTTATTATAAACAAGCTTTCACTTAATAAGACGTTAACTGAAGGACCGATCGTTTTATCAGTGTTTGACAGAACTCTCATTCAGACAACATGCTAAATTTCTCCACATCTGTTCAAAAGAAGAAACAAACTCATATACGTCTCAGATGGCCTAAAAGTCAGCAAATATTCAGTTTTAGGAGAACTATTCCTTTAAGCTGTTTTTTTTTCAAAGGCTGATTTTAACTCAACCTCCAGAATGAAACAAAATTGTATATAAGACCAATGTGATATAAATATTGCACATTATTTTGATAATTAAAAATAATTACATAATGTGTAATACTACAAAAAAAGCGTTTATATTAAAAGCGGAAATTCATATATGACCTTTGTACTGTCCACCCACAAGAGCTGTTTTCACCACAGATTCTTAGATAGGTTTGTGGTGTACAAAAGCGGTTTGTATACAGTATACCGTAAAGCTGAGTCAAGGAGTATTAGCATGTGTTTAAGCAACATTTCCTGCATGATTTTAGAGATAATAGAACATCCGTTGTCGTCAAGGACACCACTACACATCAGTCCCCTACAAGGTAGCACTGTTGCAGTATTTACTGTTGTGGCCTGCCAATTATCAGCTGCCTCCTTATTGACTACAGCAATTCACTTCTGAGAATATCTGTGTGCGATTCCTTGGAAAGTTTGTGGGAAAATAAAGTTTAAATACTAACAGGACAGAATGTGACAGCAGGTATTTTCTAAATTTTCCAAAAGGTCAGTTCATAATTGACATTTGTGATTTTCATATAGAATCACAGCAAAAACTGTTGTTCATCTGCAACTAAAAAAGCAACGATATGCTATAAATATCTATAAAAATAAGTTTTCAGTCTAATGGTGAATTTGTCTCCTTATAGTAAATTACTACTGCAACATGTTCTCCTTGTCCTTGTTCTCCTCTAGGCCTATATTGAGCAGGTATGGGTTGAAAACATTCAAGGGAATTTATATATTTTCTAGCTGAGTGACCTCACTTGCAGGGCGTGTGTATGTTAAGGTGACCTTGTCCTAAAGGATTCCTGCAGCACTCCTGCTCACGCTCTCGTCATCTGCTGGTGGTTTCTGGTCACTGCATCCATCACTGGACCGAATGTCTATTGCAAAAGCAACTTTATGATACCAGAGTAATTAGGTATGAGAGATTTGGCTATGAGTGATCAGCAACCTCGGGAGGAATAGAACTTAGTCAGGGCAGACACCAAACTGATTTTTACCTGGATGGATGAAAACAATGCTATGAGGATGTACAGACTTTACCATGGCATGTGCTGTATAAAGGTCCTAAATTGCAAGTAGGTTTTTCAAAACGTACAGCTTTCAAAAGTTTTATGGAGGGTTAAAAGTATTGGGAAAATGTTTCATCAGCAACAGCTGGTTTGTTGTTACACATCAGTACAGTCTCTTGAACACACTATTCCTCATAGTCTATTCATTCCTATAAAAAAGAAAATACTGTTTTTTTTTTTATTAAAATTTTTTTTCTGAACATTTAGATATTAAAATAGGACTACATATTGTTTTGGTAGCAACATTCTTTTAAAACAACACCAATGTAATGGAATTGTATTGTAAACTGTAAAATGACTGTAAAAACTATTCAAAAAGAAATAAACCGGCAGATGAAAATGCAAATATGCATAAATATTTTATCAGGTAGACATTACATTTTCAAAACTCCTTGTCCTTAATCCTGATCCAGTAAATTACAAACAACTGTGTTATGGGGCCTTTGATTATTGTGGCGGATAATGGGGGCCTTGGAGTCAAAAAGTCAAATAGAACTACTGTTCTATCAATCTCATGATGGCTCAGTTTAGAATAGAATAGAATAGAATAGAATAGAATAGAATAGAATAGAATAGAATAGAATAGAATAGAATTAGGTTTTACTCACCAAGTTTGTGCAAACACACAAGGAATTTGTTGTGGTTTTTCAGGAGCTCTTGGTACAATAAGTTGGAGTTAACTCTGCAGGATACCAGCCCTCGGGGACCGAGTTTGGAAACCCGTTTTAGATAATTGGACAAGAATTAAGGGTATCTTATGAGGAACTTTATACAGAAAATGCTTACCAAGTAAGCTACCTTTGGTTTCACACAGCCTGTCTCATCCAAGACATCAGTGAATTCACCTTTTCCATTCACCTCTGCAGGGGAAGTTTTTTTTCTTCCTCATTTCATTCTCTCTTTCTGCCGCTGCTTCCTTTAAAATTATTTCCCTGGTCTCTATGGAAAGTAGCAGCGTGGACGTTCTGCAAAATATCTACTTTTGTGTTTCCTGCCAGGTTTAAAATGACCTAAAGTAAATAACTGTATTTTCATTTTTATGTGATTTGTCACTTTAAATGCGATTTCGCCGTCAAGTTAAGTTTGCATGAGTCATAACATAATCCCAAAATAATGAGGTTTACATAAGCTCTTCTCCCCAGTGACATGAGCAAGGGAAAGCTAATTTATTCATATCAATCTTATGGCTTTATGTTTCTGTTACATCACATTCACACTTGTTCTTATTTTACAGATATGTCTACATTTTGAGTCTATGTATTTTATTAGGATGAGTTGCTCTCTTGTCTTTACTGCTGTGAGATCGGGTGACACTTATCTAGTGTCCTTCACACTGCATTCGTCGCTGTGTCTGCATTCCTCCTTAGAGAACAGCGCTCTCTGTTGGTCTTCGTGTCTCATGCACCCCTCGCACCCCCCACCAAACTCACACGTGCAAACGCATGTGATTGTGCACGCTCCTATCTACAACACGGAAAAAAAGGACAGGGAAACAAGGTGGGATATGCAGTCTACCTTGTGGTGGCGATACACACACACACACACTCTAGCACGAGCAAAGATGGTGACGACAGACTGCTATTTTTGGACCAAGTCAATCTACCCGTGACTTCAGCATTTTAATATGGCAGAAATTCACCAACAGATATTTCAAAAATGCTGAGAAAGAATTGTATTCTAATGCATCAGTGTGGGGAAAAAAGAGGGAGACAGAGAAGAGCATAGAACAGACAGAGTGTCAAATGTCACTGAGATTAATTGGAACTGTCATTGCAGCAATTTAAGGCTTGACCTTGAAGTCAGGAGATGATGGGTTGGTCACATTACCAAAGCAACAATAAGCAACAAGAGAGGATTTAATTTTACCCATTTAGCCTTTCATGGAAAAAAGATAACAGAGCACAACAGTGACAATAACTTCATATAGTGCCAGGCTCAGTAATTACAATTTAAAGTACATGAGAACCCTGCATACACATTACCTGAGGGATTTTATTATGACCAATCACTCCTCCAAAAGCTAAACTGACTTCAATTAAATCAATTAAACATTGGTCAGACATCAGTTTTCCTACAATTATATATTTATTTTCTTCTTACATAGGCCTATTACAAAATTTGTTCAGTAAAATGGTTTAAAAGTGTATATTATCAAATATTAAGATAGATTTTTTTTTTAACTTATATTTCATTAGACCAAAAAAAGTAGGCTACTAGATTGTGTACCTACAAAATGCTGGGTTGTTTCAACCCAACTTTGGGTCAGATATGGACAAAGTAACCCCACTTTTGGATTAAAATATTTATTTATAAATTTAACAGCTTGAAGCAACCCAGCATTTTTTAGAGTGTATGTTTTCGTACTTGTTAATGAACAATGAATGACAAATGAATCATAAATGATAATGCAATATAAAACTATTACTAAGTTATTTATTGTCAGTATACTATTCAAATAACTAATGCTTGAGAGCATAAGGACTTCATATCATTGACAATGCCTTATGGAGTGGAAGTTAATTCTCAATTCCTGTTTGGCCATTTAGTGGGTAGTGTAGTTCTTTAATTAGTTCTTCAATGGGTTGTGTAGTTCTTTTTATATTTATTTATTGTGAAAATGAAGTTGGTATCACACTGACTGTTGGCTTCTACAGAAGCACTGTCACTTCACAAGGCATTTCCTGGTATGTCTGTGCTGAGTTTTAACTTTAATTTCTAAAAATCGATTTCTCGCTAGATCTAAAACCACACGTCTATAACACTTAATATGAGTATGCCTTTTATGGCACTTTACTGTCTGCTTCAAATTATTCTCAAATTGTTGTTTACATTGTTAAGATATATATATATATATATATATATATATATATATATATATTCACCATTGCATAAGTAAATAGCCAAGATGTGCTTTAAAAATATTTTCTTAACACTGAAAATTGTTTAACATTCTAGCAGACATTATTTCAATAAAAAAAAATTAATAAGTTATTAAAATAATATTTTTTGGTCATTTATGAGACCCCCTTCTTGAATCATGTATTTTTTACTGTGAAAATAAATGCAGCATTGATATATAAAATATAACCGGCAAGCTCCAGTGACAGCTAAGCTTGGCTCACCAAAATCATCACTAGGTCCAGTAATCCTGGTCGCAACTCCTGTGTTCTCTGTACTGCCAAGAACAGTGGCTGAGTGGCACACCAGTCCAGAATCTTGTCCTGCCACGGCCACCATTCCAGAGTCTCGTCCTGTCATGGCGACCATGCCCAGTGCCTAAAGGTCAGTCCCAAGGTGTTTGAGATCGGTGTCCAGTGTGGAGGGTCCTCCGCTGATATCGGGGCGAGCAGCAGGTATCCAGGGCCTTAGAACAAGTCCTCACAGAGACTGTTCCCCTAGACTCCGTACTCCCTATAATAGTGGTCATCTGGTTTCCTGATTGTTTGCCGCCTGCACCTGACCTTTGCCTGTGTTTGGATCATTCTTTTGTCTCATCCTGGATTATATCTGTTTGCTGTTGATTGACCTTGCCTGTTTTGACCACTCTATTAAATAAAGCTTGCACTTGGATCTTCAACCCGGTTATCACGCCTGCCATGTTACAATTTGAATAAGATTTAAATGTCTTAAAAATTGTTGAATAAGATTGAAAGGTACAGGTTGTAGGACCTGCCACTACCGAAACAATAACAATCACGTGGTTTGATGACGCTAAGAAGGATCGTGGAATGATGGGATTTGTTGTCTTCTACCCAACCGCTGACGGCCATCAATTAGACGATATGAAAATGATTACCACTTGTTCAACAAATATATACACTCGTGTTCATTCAAACACAATGGGCATACATAGCAAACGTGAGTTCAACGATTTGCACGAGTAGATTACATACACAGTCAAGGCAAAGACGCGATCAGACTATAGATCAGACGCGTCCTCGCGCGGGTCTACAGATGTGATGCCCCGCGTTTGGTGTGTATGCCCCATAATACTAATCTTGTTGATTGTTATAATAGCATACTTTTTCTGTAAAGATACAAATCAAAACAACTCACCTGTGGAGTAAAACAAAAGCGAGATCGGCGTGTCTTTCTAGTTGAAGTTTGTCGCGAAGCTCTCTCCATCTACAAAATGCAACACCGATATTGATCCTCGCTCTTTCTCTCCTCTTGTACCAAACTCTTCTAGGGTCGTTTGGTTGGCCCGTACGCTTACGTTTACGGGAGCTGTCCTTGTCGACAGAACCAGCGGCAGACGGTAAACAGTAATTATGTTCCATAAATAAGTAACACAGTCCACCATAAAACGTGCAAGAAGTAAATACGGAACTGCTTGAAGCAAGCTAGTGGTTTGCTGGATGCTAGACACTACTTCCGCATTTGTCCGTGACACTGTTGTCATGTGGTTTCTACCTCAGTAAAGGCGGTAACAAAGTGTAACTAACGTCATTGACAGGCAACTGCACTGCCCCATGTCACTGTTTAGAATGGGAATTTTCTCATTATTTACAAGTAGTTGAAAACATTAGAGATATTGTTAGTAATCAGCTGGACAAAATATATAATACTAGCATAGTGGTTTTGGGATATTTTACTGCAAATATCTTACAAATTGTACCTTTAAACCTTTAAAAAAGACAAACAAGGGTTAATATCTTACAGCAATTTTAAAATGACCTGGTTTCAAGAAATCTATATTTTACAGAAGAACAAGATAAAGACCCTGTTTAAGAATAGACTTGATAGATTTTTAAAAATAAAATACACTCCAAGTCTTGTGCATGAATACATAAAAAAAAACTTTACAATTGCATTTACAATTAAAAAATTACAATTCTCTCTCTTAATGTTTATTATTTGCTCTTACAACTGCCAACTATTTCAGAACAGAGGAGTCATTCATGTCAGGTGAACAAGTGTGAAGTCCAAACTATATACTGTACACTTTTCTCATATAATGTGTCCTTTATTCTTTTTATCCAGTGCTCAGCTAAGATAAATAACTATATAAATAAATAGCTTATCATCATAACTCATATGAACACTCTAGATAATCTTAAATCAGCAGGCCTATAGCACATAGAACCACATTGTCATTATAATCAATGGCATTCAACAGTATTTTGTAAAATCACATAGTATAACAATTTTAATATTGCAGCAATCTACTATGACTGAACATTATAAAGCAAAAAGCGATAAAAACTATCTATCTTCTCTGTGTAAATGATTGGGATGCTTTTATCAGCTGTTTAGACTCTCAATCTGACAGCACCCATTCATTGCAGAGAATCCATTGGTGAGCAAATGATGTAATGCAGTTTTTTTTGTTATCAGAAGAAAGTTGATGGGGGGGGGGGGGGGGTAATAAGATTAGAATAATAAATCCTGTAGAAGTAATGTTCATCGCAAATTCATTTAGACTAATGTAGTCAACTAATATTAATAAATTAAACCCTTTTCTAAAGTACAGTATCTTATCAAATGACTCATACAGCTGTACTTATTTGTTGATAGGCAAGCAGCAAGCACAAGAACCCAGAATTCCTTTACTATGCTGTTCACATCTTACAAAAGTGTGGGCAGCAGAGGTGAAGTATGACGTTTAAGTAAAGAGGAAGATAGATGATTCAACACCCTGCATGCTTAATTTAGAGTCAGTGTGTAGGATACGCTGAAAACGGGTTTAAAGGGGATTAACGGGTCTTATTTAGCACAAGGGAACAAAGTGGTGCATGTGTTTGTCATACACTCTTGATTCCTGATTTAGCTGTGAAGAGGATCTGGAAGTATACGCTGCTTAATGGCCCTTTAAAGTTTTTATTGGAACCCAGTGTAGGATGATGCAGTTCTGGAGAAAAGTGCACTCTGGACTCAAAATACAAACAAATGAGACTACAAGACAGACTTTTGTCCTTTGAATCCATGCATACATTGACAGATATAATGTGTAAGAACATACTAAAGCCATTGACCGATATAATGTGTAAGAACGTACTAAAACTAAAAATATGTTAAAACATGTTTGTTCTGTCCATATAAAGGGCAAAGTCTGTCTATTCCTGTGTGTGACTTGGTGATGACCTTTACCCACTGTATGTTTTCATCTCATCTCAGTATCCAATGCAAAAAATGCTATATTGATTTAGCATACAGTGCAGCAGGATGTTAGTTTTATCAAATGACCATTCGTTTTTATGTTGGATTTTAAAGGGGTCAAAACAAGAGGAATCAAATTATGCCTCAAGCTTTTTAAAAAAAAGAATTTACTTTTAGAACTCAAAACATATTAAGTTATTTTTTTATGTTTTACAACCCGAATTCCGGAAAAGTTGGGACGTTTTTTAAATTTTAATAAAATGAAAACTAAAAGACTTTCAAATCACATGAGCCAATATTTTATTCACAATAGAACATAGATAACATAGCAAATGTTTAAACTGAGAAAGTTTACAATTTTATGCACAAAATGAGCTCATTTCAATTTTGATTTCTGCTACAGGTCTCAAAATAGTTGGGACGGGGCATGTTTACCATGGTGTAGCATCTCCTTTTCTTTTCAAAACAGTTTGAAGACGTCTGGGCATTGAGGCTATGAGTTGCTGGAGTTTTGCTGTTGGAATTTGGTCCCATTCTTGCCTTATATAGATTTCCAGCTGCTGAAGAGTTCGTGGTCGTCTTTGACGTATTTTTCGTTTAATGATGCGCCAAATGTTCTCTATAGGTGAAAGATCTGGACTGCAGGCAGGCCAGGTTAGCACCCGGACTCTTCTATGACGAAGCCATGCTGTTGTTATAGCTGCAGTATGTGGTTTTGCATTGTCCTGCTGAAATAAACAAGGCCTTCCCTGAAATAGACGTTGTTTGGAGGGAAGCATATGTTGCTCTAAAACCTTTATATACCTTTCAGCATTCACAGAGCCTTCCAAAACATGCAAGCTGCCCATACCGTATGCACTTATGCACCCCCATACCATCAGAGATGCTGGCTTTTGAACTGAACGCTGATAACATGCTGGAAGGTCTCCCTCCTCTTTAGCCCGGAGGACACGGCGTCCGTGATTTCCAACAAGAATGTCAAATTTGGACTCGTCTGACCATAAAACACTATTCCACTTTGAAATAGTCCATTATAAATGAGCCTTGGCCCACAGGACACGACGGCGCTTCTGGACCATGTTCACATATGGCTTCCTTTTTGCATGATAGAGCTTTAGTTGGCATCTGCTGATGGCACGGCGGATTGTGTTTACCGACAGTGGTTTCTGAAAGTATTCCTGGGCCCATTTAGTAATGTCATTGACACAATCATGCCGATGAGTGATGCAGTGTCGTCTGAGAGCCCGAAGACCACGGGCATCCAATAAAGGTCTCCGGCCTTGTCCCTTACGCACAGAGATTTCTCCAGTTTCTCTGAATCTTTTGATGATGTTATGCACTGTAGATGATGAGATTTGCAAAGCCTTTGCAATTTGACGTTGAGGAACATTGTTTTTAAAGTTTTCCACAATTTTTTTACACAGTCTTTCACAGATTGGAGAGCCTCTGCCCATCTTTACTTCTGAGAGACTCTGCTTCTCTAAGACAAAGCTTTTATAGCTAATCATGTTACAGACCTGATATCAATTAACTAGATGTTCTCCCAGCTGAATCTTTTCAAAACTGCTTGCTTTTTTAGCCATTTGTTGCCCCCGTGCCAACTTTTTTGAGACCTGTAGCAGGCATTAAATTTTAAATGAGCTAATTAAGTGGATAAAAGTGTACAATTTCTCAGTTTAAACATTTGCTACGTTATCTATGTTCTATTGTGAATAAAATATTGGCTCATGTGATTTGAAATTCCTTTAGTTTTCATTTTATTAAAATTTAAAAAACGTCCCAACTTTTCCGGAATTCGGGTTGTAGGATATCCATAACATATATAACATTTCAGTTTATTCTTAGAGGTATGTGTGGCACATTTTAATTTAAAGTTAATTTCACATGCAAATAATTGTCTTAAAAGCACAATAACAAAATATGTGCAGTTATTTTTTTCAGTAGTTGTTTCCATAGTTTTGGCAAAAAATTCTAATAAAAAAAGTAGGCACACCTCCAGTAAATTTTTATTATGGCTATTGTTATAATATGACCCCCTTAAAATAAGAAATGTATAGAAATAACGATGGATCAGAATAACAACACATTACAATATACAATCAAGAACATATGAATTACAATCGTAATGTATCACAATTTAATGATAAATTGAAATGATTATGAAGTTTTAAGAAACAAATCCCTATTTTATACAGACAGATCATACCTGTATTTGTTTGATCTATATAACATGACTGATGTGTGCAAAATGCAGATTCATTGCTTTTACAGTAACAAAGCAAAACTTTATCAGCACTGCACTCATCAGAATAAGTAGCACTTCAAGACTGTGCCACTTCCACTCCTTTCTGCTTGAGCTGTTGGTTGTACCTACACACACAAATACAAAGTGCAACACTCCTTTTAAATGCATAATTGTTTAGCCAAAGCATTGTAGGTGCTGAAGGAACATGAAAGATTGCTGAAAATATATGCATCATTGTAAACTCAACAAAGAACAAAATGCTCATTTCTCTTTAACTGTTATGCTAAACTCTCCATTACCTCCAATTCACATTCCACTGGACTTAATAGACGTGGATATACTGTATAAGAGACACTTATCCTTTCCCATAAAACTTATGTAACATGAGTTACAGGGCACCTTCACAACCTCCACCAACTGCATTTATGCTCGGGGCTCATTTGTGGAAGCCATAACTGATCTCTTATCTTTTTATGAAACAAAATATGTTTCAAATACTCACTGATGTCATACAATGATTTACCTTAAATAACTATGCCAGGCATAAGCAACTCTGGAACTCAAAGTCCACTATCATGCAGAGTTTAGCTCCCTTTCTATTCAAACACATCTGAAATATCAAACCAAAGTCTTCAGGATTGATTTTAAAATTACAGGCAGGTGTGTTTGATTAGGGATGGAGTGAAAAGCAACAGGACAGTGGACCTCAAGGGCCAGAGTTCTCATCTCTGGACAATGCTGTAATAACTTAGGTTTTTGTAATATGTGTAATATGGGAATGCAGAATTAAAAAATGTAGGGAATCAGTGATCAATTTAATTATTAATTTAATGCAACTTGCAGCTGTAAAATGTATAATTCATAACATGGACTGAACAAATAAACTGACTGAACTGAAACACACACTTTTGATACGCAATGTCTCCCAGCAAAAGTAAATGTTGGTAGTAAATATACTGTAGGCCTAAGGCAAGTTTTTTTTTTTTTTTGTAGTGTGAAAACGATACATAACAAAAAGTCATTTGAAGTTTAACTAAAAAAAAAACCTGTCAATGTTGGTGAATAATTCATTAAAATAACTTAAATAACCAGTAGTTTATTTTAGAAAATCTAATTAAAAAGACTGAAGCTTTAAAGCTTTTGATGTTGCTGCCCCAAATGAGATCATTCTTGATTATCTGCCAGTTTAATACAGCCAGTTCTGATTCCAAAATAAATAGTCTAGTTTATATTTTAAGATTTTATGTATTTAAGCATATATCGTCTGCTTTAACAACTTAATCACAGTTTTAGTTAGTATCTTGTTGAACTCTAAACCATTGAACTCAAACCATTGCAACGTAATACTACACCACTAAGCTTGCCACCTCTGTGTATCGACTGATGGTAGTAAACAAAACTGACCTTAGAACAGTAATGACTAACCTCCATATTCTTATAAGCTGGATGCTTCCACACATGCCCAGGAAGAAGTTAACAGCAAACAGAGCCCAGTTTTTGGGGATGATCACCAAGCAGTACCTTGACCAAATTATTCCTAGAAAGAAACAAGATAAAATCGCAATTAACCAATACTGTGTTGAAATAAAATCCTCATTGCAGAATCAACTATTTTTGTGAATAAAGTGGGTTAACCTTAGTCTTAGTAAACTGACCCTTTGCAAATACCTCACGCCACACATCATGTTCTCACACAGTGAAAAACACATTGTGGACCAAAGAGGACAGAGCTGGATACTGTCTGGTTTGTTTGTCGGACAAAATGGCAGATTCAGCATTATGATTTGTCAGATGGCCTGACAATCAAACTCCCTGCGAAGGGTCAAGTGAAACTTATATAGTTCAAAACTGTCAAGACCATAGGTGAACTGCTAAATGTAGTATGCAACGGTTTTAACAGTTGTGCTGAGTGAAAAGATTACCAGTTTCAAGAAATGCTCTTATTTTGAGTCAAAAACACAGAGAGAGAGAGAATATTTTCATGAGTGTCAAATGAATCTACTGCTCAGATATTAAACTTCCTGGGTTCATTTCAAATTCTATTTTCAGTCACACTAATCTCAGGTTACTATGAGGCTTTAGATGAGATATTCTCAACTACAGGACACTGACAGCAGCAACTGATGTAGATAAATCTTGACTAAACTACATCAGGCACCTTTATGTTGCTCCATCTTGAATAAGTACCTGTGGCTGTAATGACGCAGGACTGAGAGACACTGAGCTTTTCTGGTGGCCGGGTCATATCAGAGAATCCAGCCACTACTAAACCCTGCAGGAGGAAAAAAAACAAGAGTGAGCTTGCTCAAAGGCCTTGATCAGCAGGTAAATCCATAATATGATTGCATTCACCACAGCATCACAACATTTCAAATTGCAAAATGCAATATGTACTGCCAGTTTGCATAATGCTTTGTTGGTTTTGCTTAAAACCTAAAATGATCATTGCCATCATGACTTTTCGATCCTGTATGAGCTTCTGTCTTCATCAGAACACAAAAGGAAAAGCTTAGCAAAATGTTTGAGTTGCACTCTTCCATATAAGTAAAGTATATAATAACAGAGGCTGTCAAGCTAAAAAAAAAAAAGGGCTCTATAAAAGTAGTCCATGTTACTTCCACTACATATTCCAAATCACCTGAATAAGTATGATTATTTTGTGAAATTTAAGTTATACTCAACATTTCTGCTATTTCAATCTCCTTTTATGCTCCACAGAAGAAATAATGTGTGGTTAAATGCATGGGGGTGAGTAAATGATGAGAAATTTCATACTAGAACTAGTAATTTTCATATCATTCTCTATAATCAAGTAAAACACAAACATCCCAAGGCAGAGACGTTCTACGGTCAAGCCTCAGAACTGCTACCATGTCAAATCAGAAAACAGTGAAATGTGATGAGTGCTGTATTTTAATATTTATCCATTTAAACTGTAAGAAATCAAACATGACCTCACCCATTTAAAAACTGGTGCCCAGAAGAAAACCGTCTTTGGTCCTGGAAAAATATAATAAATAAAATACTAATAAGCAAAGTGCTACGGTGTAGAACATGGTGGTAATGTTTTTAATTTGATGCCTCGAATTCCTTGAGAATAGACTTTATAGAAGAAAAAGCTTGGAAACAGATATGATACACCTTCAAATGGCATGCAGTATATGATTAGAAGTCATCTTTAAATCGGAGCAAGAGGTGTTGGACTAAGCTAAGCAATGTCCAACATGTTTACACTGTAAATATAAATTTGGCTTCAACTGCACGTACTGTAGCACCAATGTTTCCATCAAGATCTTTGGAACAAACCAAAGTGGAATACCAGGTCTAGGTAGTGATGGAGGAGATATTTCAACACTATAGTGACACAGACAGCTGCACATAAGACTAAAGCATTTTCAAATTGTCCAAAAATAATCGCATAAAACATTTAAAATATATGAATGTTCTTGCAAGATCTGCAAACGTGGGTTTAGTGGATGTATAAAATTCATAAGTATTTAATATGTGTGCATATATTTTTTTAACAGTAGCATTTATATTGCTTTAAACTTAAACTGTGAAATAAATAATGCATTTAATTTATATTGCATTTAATCGTGCATGCCTAAAGCGTCCAAATTCTTTTTAGGCCAAAGTATAGCTGTGAGAAATACCGTGGAGATTATCTAGAAAGAGAATTCAAATGCAACACATACAGTATGTATACCTAATTACATAAACGCATCAAGAATAACATATTGCAATATTTGACAATGACCGTGTGCTAGAGGGAGCAGAGTAATTTCTTTACCAGCAGGATGGTTGTAGAGAGGTCTTAATTTAGGTGGCAGCTTTAACTCGATCCTGTCCAAGGTTCGGTGATATGTCGCTCTCAAACCACCGGAGTAAAAACGACATGATTGCAATCGTAAATAAAGTCTGCTGATACTCATGTTCATTCACTGCAGTGACCAAAGCACGAGGTCGATGAGAGGTTATTCGGCGCGCACCTTCTCTCCACCCTCCGAGACGACCTATCACATCATCGTTGACAGCGAGCTTACAGAAACACAAACAAGGATATAAACGTGAGACTGATCTTGAGAAATACTGCAAGAAACGAATGAATGAATAAATGAACAATCTCTCAACCTACATCTAATCTAAAATAGACTCGTTGGTTCTTTACTGGGAAAATGTGGTCATATGATCTATTAATAGCGAATAGCCTTTTGGAATATTAAAGTGGATGCTCTCATCATACTAACGGTTTCCGTCCAGCAGATGTCACTATCGGCCCAAACGACGCCTGCAGAAAATAACGGTTTGGTTTGTAGTAGGTAACAAACAGGGTGAGGATAAAATACATTTGGACAAACTGCTTTTCTTTGGTTCAAGTCTTTAAATAATCTATTAAGAAAATGGTATGAAATCTCCCTCGATCTCTCTCTCTCTTTCTCTCTTTTAATTAGCCATATTTAGACATATTGACCATACTTGATTGCTAATACAAATTTGACCCATTTGAATAAAACTAAACAAAACAGGGTGACCACGTCCTCTTTGTTTTTTACGGGAATTCCAAATGGCATAACGTACGGGTTTAGGCTTTTATATATAAATGACTGAAAAGTATTTTGACCAATAGCGTGCAGGCAGATTTTGTTTTTCTCCTTTTCCATCCCTCCAATCATATCCTGCTCACAGGTGATTGGAGATGAGTTTTTTTCCCACTTTTGTTGCAGTGTGCAGATTTCTGTAAAATATCTTCTGTTTTTGCTTTTCAGATAAAAGAGTGGTTTCGGTTTAATATGCTGTAGGCTCAATTATTGGTAATAATCAATTGATAATAAATAATATTGCTGATAATAAATCATCAAACAATATTGGACTTGTTTTGGGCTTGTTTTGGAAGCTGCGGTTGCTAGGCTATTTGTCTCGTGAGAGTTGGCAACAGTGTTCAAAGCATTTTGGGCAGTTCAGAAAGAAATGACTTAAGTAGACTAGGCTATACATTGACACATTTTAACAATCTGTGACACTGTGTGTGTTTAGAGGACTGGTGCATTTTCACTTAAGATTAAGTGAAACTACTATAATACTTTGCCTATATAGGCCTACTATATTTCAAAAGCATAATGTAGCCTAATTTTAGGTTATTGCATTACCCCAAATATAGAATGGAGGTGGATCACATCTTTACCTAGCTTAGTAAATAGAAAAAGACCCCTGCCATTATAATTTCGCACTTTGTTCACTGAATTCAATTGGCAGCTCATGATATGAATAAATGATTTGTTATTTTGCATATTGCCTGGTACAAAGAGCAACATTTCTCTAGTGACATCAAAAACAACTAGATCAATAACCAATGTATGGTTAAAAAAAAAAAATTACAATCCATGTTTGTGGACTGGTTGTGGTTGTTGTTTTTGTTTGGGTGTAATACATTGGTATTTTCTGTTCTATTCCTTGAAAGAAGTTCCCCTTTTAATATCAGTAAATAAACAGTAACAGTAACTTATTTATTTTTTTAACACTTGTGTAATTTCTTTAACTGTAGGGGAAACAAAGCCACAGTTGAATGGTAATAATTTCCTGAATCTTGATTGTAACCATATGCTATATTAATTTTAACCCTTAAAATAAATAGAAATTAGGAGCAAGGAAGTTCAAATGCTATCTGAGAAATTTTACAACGATTTAAAAGAACAATTAGAATTCTCAAAATAAATAAATAAATAGCAGAATAGAAAATTAGAGAAAATTAATTAACAACTTCAGTTTAACCAATTAGAAATTAAGGGATACTTTTAAAATGTTTTTATATATAACATTTATTCAAAACTGACGTAGAAAGAAAGAATGAAAGAAAGAACTATCATGGTTGAGATGGGATGATTTGTAACTCTTTCCAATGTTCTTCTACAGGACCCACAAAACTGGACAAGCACAATGTTTTTAGAATTCTGTTTAATTACCACAACAAATTCATGCACAAAATTCACATAAATAAATAGAAAAGTTAAATAAATGTGTTTTCAATTGTTAAAACAAGCCTGCAACAGCACTCTTTGTGGAAGTGGAATATTTCTAAACCATTTTAATTTGTAGAATACATATTGAAATATTGTATCAAAGATTGAGACACATGACACACAAATACTGGTTTATAAATGTTTAACGTTTAAACATTTCCTAGGTTTTCTTTTGGAATGTTTGTATAATTATTCTGTATCCGTTTCATTGCAGTTAAATTAATCAGCAAATCAAATGAACTGAAAAATAAAACTAAATACAAACCAGTATTGCAATTGTTTTTCTGATCATACTAATTTAGTGATAAACGAGAAGTCTTTTATTTTGAAAGTCTGGTTTGCTTATCATGTGCCGAGGAAAAGGAATTACGGAATTTACAGTAACTTATGCGTAATGTGTTCTTATGAAACGTATGGTAAATACGGTTTGTTTCTTGATCACTCTTGTCTTGTTAAAAAAAAAACACACAATGACAGTATGACCTCGTTATTCCTACTAAGTTAGCTTTCCAGAGGAATAGTCACCACCCTTTTCACCGGAATCCTTGTGAAACCTAAGGAGGCAAGTCTTTCAAGATCCAAAGATTAGTTTATATTGTATACAGATGACGCGGTCATAAAAAATAGTTAATATATGTTTTGTAACATACTGAGCTTATCTGACAGAAGCATTTTAGGAAAATACATGTATAAACAAAAAGCGGAAGTGTTATAATAAGTCACATGCAAGTGTTTATTTCTGTGGAAAGTCCGGTGTATCCCTGTCAGAAATTCCCTATTGATAGATAGGTAACGTTAGATAGATATATACTGTAGATAGATAGGTGATCACTTTACACATGGTGTTACTAACGTGCAAAATGATAAATTGTGCAACAACACATAAAATATGTGAAAGCATTAGCTTTTCGTCAGGTGGGGGCACTGAACCGAACACTGTTAACAGCTAACGCTTCTTTCAACACATCTACTGGCTGCAAAAAACTTTTTTGGACATTTATGTTGCATTACGTTGCATTATTTGTTTGCAGATATCACTTTTTGGGGTCGATAAGATTTTCTAATGTTTTTGATAGATGTCTTGTACGGACCAAATCTATTTGATTTTTACAGTTAAAATAGTAATTTCGTGAAATATTATTACAATTTAAAATCGTTTTCAATTTTAAAATCTATAATTTTATTCCTGTGATGGCAAAGATTCATTTTCAGCAGCCATTTCTTCAGTCTTAAGAATTATTTTCAGGATTGATGAAAAAGGAGCAGCATTTATTTGAAATAAAAATAACATTATAAAAGGCTTTAATGTAGCTTTTGATCAATGTAATGCATCCTTGCTGTATAAAAGTATATTATATACTTTTATATAATAATTGCTGTATAAAAGAAGAAAAAAAAACACTGACCTCAAACATTTGAGTGTATGTATAATTAAAATTGTATTGTTTTAAAACAATATTTATGACATTGTATACACACACAAAAATGATGGTAATTGTAATTGTTAGAATTTTATTATGCAAACAATAATATAGTTATATTTGCATGTCTTGCATTTCTCCATTTCACTGTTTATTTTCACAGAAAACTGAAGGAACAATTTACACCTCCATAACCTTCATTTAAATCAAAGTTGTGTTTGCAATAGCAAACCTGATCGCCCCAAACAAACATTGAACATTGTGGTGCCTGTTTTCAGTGCAACACTAACCAAAAAGGTCTAAATATTTTTTTTGTTTTGTTTTTTTGGCCACTGTAGCTTTGCTTTGCTGCAAAGAACTAAATCTTTGAATTAAAAAAACATAAATGAATATTCTATGTAAAAAAAAGAGAGAAAAAAAAATGTGAATTAAGCATTGGTTAAAACATAACAAAGACTTATAGTCTTTTTAGTGTGTAAAATTCCCCCTCCTTTTCTAGTGCCACAGGAAAAGTCCCTTTGCTAAGCTATATTGACCTGTTTGCAAATTGAAGTCAGACATAATGAGACATGCTGCGTCTTCTGATCATTTTAAGTTTGCTTAGAGGAGGTTGGTAAATGGTAATTGACTCCTAAATCATATGGCTGAATCTGACACTTCTCTAGCTGGATGGAGATGGTGGGAGGTCTATAACAACTTCAATTTTTATTCCACAGCTTATCTTGCAGAAATTATAGCACGAGGAGACACTGGTGTTGAGTTTGGTCAGGATGCTTCATTCTCTTGTACGCTGCCAGACGCATCTGCTGTCAAACAAGTCACGTGGCAGCGGGTGCGTGACCAGGAACCGGTACAAACTCTGGCTACATACAGCGCGCTCTTCAACGATTATGTGGATGATCAGTATGTCGGAAAGGTCATTTTCACCACGGCATCAGTTAATTCTTCATCCATTGAGATCAAAAACACAACATTTGATGACGAGGCTTGCTACATTTGTTCCTTCAAAGTGTACCCATTCCAACCTAAACGACAAACCTTGTGCCTCACTGTTAAAGGTAGGCTAAATACCTGCAACCATGAAAGCAACAAAGTTTATCTCTCAGGTTTTGAGTCAATTTAGGGCAGGCTGTCACATATGTTTTAAATGCCTAATTTTATACAGTTGTTTGATATATACAGTATATATTTTAAAATTGATTTATTAATTAATTTGTGTTTCATAATTGTTTTGCCATTTTGAAATGGCTGAAAAGCAACTACTGGTGTATAATAGCCTATTTAATGGCAGGTTCCCTTTGTGACAACTTATCCCATATAGTTTGGCAGTATTCCCCATACTGAGAACACAAGGTTGATGTGAGTTAAATGAGCGTTTTCCAGGGAAATACAGTGCAAATGTTCAATAGGGTTTTTTTTTCATGTCAAGTCATGTCACAAGTTATAGTCAATAAAGACATTTTTATTTCCGAAGTGAACCTACCCTGAGAAATATTCACTGGAAACAGAAGTGACAACTAGCTTCATCTTCCTCTAATTGGTCAGAAAAGTGTACAGTATATGCTAAGTAAAAAAACAAGTAAGCTCATTCAAGAGAATGTAGCTATGCCCAAACAGGTAAGGCATGGTGTGAATCAGAAGATACTCAGAGATTTTTCTTAATGCAGGACCAAACAATGTGCTCAAGATGCAACTGAAACTTAAATTTCCAGTTCCAGAAAAATGAAAGGAGTACATGCAGCCAATTATCCATGTTTTTTTTAAATAATATTTCAGTAAGCACATAGTATATTTAGTAATGCCTTAATAAAAAAAAATCAAATAATAAGATGTTTCTCTATAGTGCCATATAGTTTTGTGTTTGAGTCATTTAATTAAGTCATTATGTTGCTGGTATTTTTGCAGGTATTTCAGAAATAACAGCATCAGTGAACCCTGCACTCAGTTCTGATCCAGATGTTGTAGTCTCATGTTCAGCTACTGGTAAACCAACTCCAACTATACACTGGAAATCTGCAGAGAAAGAGCTGGACAACTTTTCAAGTAATTTTACAACTCTGAATAAAGACAGCTCAACCACCGTTACAAGCAACCTCACGCTTCCACTCTCACAGTTTCATGGGCTGTATGTGGAATGTGTTGCTAAGAGTGACAGCATGGAGAAGAGCATCCGAATCAATGTGTCTGAAGTAGAAAATAAAGGTATATTGATTTGACTTCTGAAACATAAGTGTTTGAGGTGGTAGTGGCATAGCGGAAAAATGATTATATGGACTAACAATCAAATAATCAAGCAGAAGGCAATATTGTAATTTCAGAATTAGGCTAAAAAAGAATGCATCTGCATATTCTTAAATTAAATAATTTTTATTAATATTTACATGCCAAACAACCTATTTCTTATTTTTTTTCACAGAGAATAAAGTCACATTAAGAAATTATATCATTCCCATACTGGTTGTGGTTATCATGAGTATTGCCATTATTGCTGCCTATCTTCACTCAAAGTTAAATGGTAAGGTGAAAAAATATTACACACTAGTTATCATTACACACTGTCATGTACAGAACAGCATTATTTTGTGTATATATATGTATATATATGTATTTTATTTTTTTTCAGATAAAGTTCAAGAATATGCTTGTCTGGTTTGAACTTCTGCGCAGCTGCTACTTTATTCATAATTTACTAATCTTTCTGATGCATTTTTTTTTTCATCTGCTAAAAAAAATCACTTCCTGTTTACATTCGTGAATAAGCACATTTTTTATATAATGGTATAAATAATACCTGTTCACCTGAGAAAGTCTGTATTTTTCACAGTTTCTTCATCCTGCATCTGCATTTTAAGTTCTTTCTTGTAACATTCTGTATTCTTTATTGTTGTGAGATTTGTCTTTAGGATTTTAAATAGGTCTGTTAACGGCAGCTCTCTGAGTAATTTGCTCAGCTTTAATCAGTAAAATGCTATAAGCTTTAAGCTGTTTGGTATATATTTTGTTTGTACCAATTCAGAATAAGTATATCAAATAGAATAGATTTGTTTGTTTTTGTGGATTTATTGTTCATTTTAAACACACGCGCACACACACACACACACACACACACACACACACACACACACACACACACACACATATATATATATATATATATATATATATATATATATATATATATATATATATATATATATATATATATGCTTTAGCAGTCATACGTCTTTTCCACTAATCAACAACATACTAACATGCTGTTAAGCAAAGCTGAAGGTCATCTTTCCATAATGCTCAAAGATCTGAAATAAAACATATATTTTTTAACTCAAACACTCATGAGGTGTCATTCATTGATGGCTAAACAACCACAACATAGCGATTTTGCCATTTAATTGTTTTATGTCCAGACAGCAAGACAATCTAAGTTTACTGGCTCTCAGCTTGATTAAATGTCGTTTCATCTCAAAAGTGCATGTTTAAAACCCTCTGGAGTCGATTAACGCGTATACGCGTTATGAGTCATTTTCTCCTGATAACCCCGACAAGAACTTAAATTACACTATCAGTTTTGATCGTACAGATAAGAGCAATACATCAATCGAACGTGTAAAGGGTTTACTTTTTTGGATACAGACATAATAATAACAGTTATAAAATAAAGATAACAAACAAGGTGTGCTGTCTGCAGCCTTTGTCTGCGCTGATCTTCATCTAGAAACACGTCATTAAAATGAACTATAACTCAGTGAATACTCAACGAAGAAACGTGAGAGATATATCTATAAAAGCCTGACATTTTTACTTTAGACTATAATATTCTGTGATAAAGTAATCCATATAAAAACAACGCGATGTCCATTTTTCATGTATCCCTTCATTATATCTAATGTGAGTGACCAGGCCCCCGTGCTGAACGCTCTATTCAGATTCTAATGTTTCACTGAAGCGCGCGGCTTGAATACGCCCACACAACAGAAGACAACACAGAGAGACTGTTCTTTAAGTATTTTTTATTTTACTGTTTGCTTTGCAATGAGAGGAATAAGACATAATTCACCCCAAAAAGATGTGATGCAGAGGTGGAAAGAGTACAAAAATATTCTACTCAAGTAAAAGTACCATTACATTAATGAAATTTTACTTAAGTACTGTTATATATCTGCTTTCTTGTGTAATCAGATATCTCTTACACACTCTGCCGAATTAAATCAGTCACACGCTTGATAACTTTTCCAAACGGCGTCTTTACTTTTCCCCGTCTTAACGTGAACTCCCCTCTCCACATCCGGTCTTGCATACATTTTAGTACACTCACATCTTAAAGATACAGACCATCATTCTAATACATGACATCCCCTCCAAAGTCGGATAGAGACCTTTAACACTTGACTGTAGTCTCAGTATTGCCAAACAAATAACATGTTCATCTAACTGATGATTTTCACATTCTTCAACTTATTTTAAACTCACTTATAATATTAACCATGAACATATCAACAACGTTGTCTGCATTTAATCTGCATCCAAAAGTTCAACCAACGATAAAGTCAGCAAATTTTTGAGGTAATTTTTTTTGTCTTTGGGGCTTGACATATGTAATGTCTTGGTGACACTCAACCATAGGCACAAGTCTCTCTGATTCCTCTGACAATGTCTGTTGATCTGAATCTGTGGAACAGTCAGCATTCCCTTTCTCGCTTTCTACATATTTCTTCACAAATGTTGTGTTGCGACTGTACTGGGCTCCGGTGGGTGACTCGACAGTTATTTTGTTCCCAGCTTTGCTGACCACTGTGTGGGGTGTTGCGTTAAACAGTGTGGTAAACTTGTCCGTCTTGTCCTGCCTGATCAGAACCCGATCTCCAACAGCTACATTTGAGAAATCTGCTTTGCGATGTTCATCTGCATACAGTTTATATTTTCCTTTTTTCTCAGCGTCATGGTCGTGAACTTCGAGATCTTTGTCTACTGATGTGAGTTCAGGTAACTTGCCTCTCATTTTTCTTTTAAACAGAAGTTCAGCGGGGCTTTTGCCTGTGGTGTTATGTACAATTCCTCTGTATACTGTAACATACTTCCTGAGTTCCTTTTGCCAGTCAAGTCCTTCCGACTGTGCAATGCGAATTCGTTTCATGATGGAGGCATTCTGGCGCTCGACTTCACCATTCGCTTGAGCCCATTTAGGCGTTGTTTTCAGGTGTCTGATCCCGTTTTCTTCACAGAAACTCCTGAATTCATCTGATTTGAATTGAGGTCCATTATCTGATTTTAGTGTGGCAGGAAGTCCATGTCGGCTGAATATGTCCTCAAGGCTGTCAATCACTTTTGTTGCCGTGGTTGAGGTCAGTATGTCATACTCATAATACCTACTGTAGTAATCCACCACAACTAGGATTGAGTGTTTTGATGGCAGAGGACCCAATAAATCTACTGCTAGATCTTGCCATGGTCCATCTGGCAACGGTAGGGGTCGCAATGGTTCTGGCGCATCGGGACGAGAGACAATTTGACAGCCATGGCATGATTTGCAATATCTCTCGGCAGCTCTGTCCATGCCAGGCCACCATACTTTGCTCCTCAGGTGCTGTTTGGTCCCAACAATACCTATGTGTCCCTCGTGGGCCAGTGCTATTGCTCGTGGTTGTAATGTTTTTGGAAGAACAATGCGTGTTCCACGTAGTATTAAAAAACCTACCACGCATAGCTCCCTAGCAACAGCTGCGTATGTCATACACTTTTCAAAGTGTCCACTTTCAATAGCTTTTCTCACCTCTATTAGTTCGGGATCTTTTTCTGACGCCTCCTCCACTTCCCTTGTGGTTAGGGCTCTCGGGGTGGCATTAATGGCTACAAATCTCACATACTCATCCGAATCATGTAAGTGCTTCTCTCTCATTGCTGTGCTTCCTAGAAGTCTTGACAAGGGATCTGCAATGTTCTCTTTTCCAGAAACATAGACAACCTTAAAGTCGTATGGTTGAAGACGCAAAACCCACCGCTCAATGCGGGCACAGGGCTTAGAACGTGGACTGTAGATTGTCTCTAATGGCTTATGGTCCGTGACCAGATCAAATTGTCTTCCATAGACATATGGGTGAAGCTTCTCACAGGCCCATACAAGGGCAAGGGCCTCCTTCTCAGTCTGGGAGTACCGTCTCTCACAATCTGATAGACTTCTACTGATGTAGCACACTGGCACCATTTGTCCTTTTTGACACTGTGTCAATACAGCCCCCAACCCTACAGGGCTGGCATCGGCTATAACTTGGGTTGGTGCATCTTTGTCAAAGTATGCTAAGGTCCCTGATTTTGCAAGTTCTCCTTTCAGAGCCTTAAATGCACTTTTTTGTTCAGGACCAAAGATGAATTTGGAATCTTTTCTGGTAAGACGTCTCAAGGGCTCTGCCAAGGTTGCAAATTGTGGAATAAATCTGCTGCTGTAATTGACAAGTCCAAGAAAACTCCGAACCTCTGAGGCGTTCTGTGGCTCTCGAGCCTCTACCACAGCCCTGACTCTCTCATCAGTGGGCCCGATACCTTTTTGTGTGAGTAGAATCCCCATAAAATTTAAGCGATCCATACTGAACTGACATTTTGCAGGATTCAGAGTTAGCCCGCATTCTCTCAGACGTTTCATGACAGCATGTAGACGGTGATTGTGTGTTTTATGGTCAGGCGCATGCACAATGACGTCATCAGAGATGTTTTCAACTCCCTCTATTCCAGCAAGGGCCGACGCGATCTCATGTTGGTATTGTTCACTTGCGGAAGATACTCCAAAAATGAGCCGCTTGTATCTGTACACTCCATTGTGAACTGCAAACGTCGTGATCTGGCGGGACTCTGGCGTTAACTCTAACTGGTGATATCCCCATTTAAGATCTAATTTGCTGAAGACCATAGACCCATTCATACTTTGTAGCAGCTCATCTACAGTGGGAATGGGGTATCTTTCCCTAATGATTGCTCGATTGGCTTGTCGCATGTCAAGACAAAGCCTAATTTCAGCATTTGCTTTTGGAACAATCACAACCGGATTAACCCACGGAGTAGGCCCGTTCACTTCTTCAATAATGTCCATTTCTAAGAGTTCTTTTATCTTTTCTTCAACAGGAACCCTTAAATTAAATGGAATCCGCCTTAAAGGCTGGGCAACTGGCTGAATCTTCGGGTCTATGTATAAACTAATTTGCTTGGTTTTCAGCTTACCAACTCCTTGAAACACTTCTGGGTATTGTGAATGGAGCGACTGTTTGAGGTCTGTTACAGCTGCAACGTTTGTGCCGATCTTCAGTACTCCGAGTTTCATGGCAGTGTCTCTCCCCAACAGTGGCTCTCCTATCCCTTTAATTACAATGAAGTCAGCATATACCGACCGGCTGCCCATTCTTGCTTCACACTTGAAAGCTCCCTTTAGTGGTAATGGCTGATTAGACGAATAAGAGAACAATTTCCTCTCTGTTTCCGGAATGTACGAATGGCATCTAATATTATTTGCCTTCAGTTCCTCCCATGTTCTTTCATCAATGATATTGCTGGTCGCACCAGAGTCTACAAGCATTTTCAAATTGACATTTCCCAAACAGATATTCATTCTATCCGCCATGTAATCTTCTTGAATGACAAATGCATATTCAGCTTGCCCTTCAACATGGTTAACTGTTTGCTGCTTCACATTTTTAGTTTTGCACATTTTTGAGAAATGATCTCTTCCTTTACATTTGTGGCATGTCTGGCCTCTCGCAGGACATTTTAAATCTCGTCCCAAATGATCTGTATTTCCACATCTGTAGCATTGTTTGTTCAACTTACTGCATTCAGCTTGCTGTTTTCCCTTGAATTGTCCTTTCATCTTTCCCCCTTTTTTCCAGACGCGATTCACAGACTCAGTGTCAGGCTTTGATATGTCACTCACCGATGATGCAGCCATCTGTTCCTCTATCCGTTCACAGAGGGCAGCAACCTCCAACGCACGATCGAGCGTGAGATTAGGTCCTTCCTCCAAAAGTTTACGATGCACGTACATTGATAAACATTTGCCTACGATGGCATCCCTGATTTGATTAGTCATGTCATCCGCAAATGCACAGTCCTTTGCTGCCTGTCTGAGACGTGTTGTGAACTGTTGAATCGTCTCACTTGGGTTTTGGGAAAGTTTATAAAAAGACTGCCTTGCATACGCAGTATTCACTCGTGGCACAAAGTATGCATTCAAAGCTGCAACGGCCGCGTCGTAATCGGCAGCACCTCCCGTATCCGCCAGAGTGGAGAATATATCTTGAACATCAGGTCCAGCGTGATGCAAAAGAAGTGCTCTGCGCCGCTGACGAACTGCAGCAGCGACATTTTCTTCAATTATAAGTCCTTTACCGTCCGCATAAAGTTCAAACGATGTCAGCCACCTCGTCCATCTCGAACCAAGAGTCGCAGGATCTTTGTAGCACTCAAACGTAGGAATACCAGACTTTTCCATCGCGTGCAATCAGTGCTCACACCCACTTTGCTGCATCCTCGTCGCCAATGTTATATATCTGCTTTCTTGTGTAATCAGATATCTCTTACACACTCTGCCGAATTAAATCAGTCACACGCTTGATAACTTTTCCAAACGGCGTCTTTACTTTTCCCCGTCTTAACGTGAACTCCCCTCTCCACATCCGGTCTTGCATACATATTAGTACACTCACATCTTAAAGATACAGACCATCATTCTAATACATGACAAGTACAAGTAAAAGTACCAGTCTAAAAATCAACTCAAGTAAAAGTAAAAAGTAGCTCATTTAAAATTTACTCAGAGTAAAAATTACTTAGTTACATTTTAACAGTGGGAGGGAGTCAAAAATGGGACAGGCCAAGGGTGTCAAACTCAGTTCCTGGAGGGCCACAGTCCTGCACAGTTTAGATTTAACCCTAATTAAACACACCTGATCCAGCTAATTTAATCATTTAGGTTTATTTTTAAAACTACATGATATGTGTGCTGGAGCAGGGGTAGAACTAAACTCTGCAGGGCTATGGCCCTCCAGGAACTGAGTTTGACACCCCTGGGATAGGTCTATTAATCTCAAACTAGTTGTTTTTAATTAAAGGAATCAGTTATTTAGAATAATAAAACATTTGGGCTGTTACCAGGCAAATCAGTATCAACAAACTCATCTTTTAATGCAGAGGAAATGCAGAAGATTCATTGGAAGTGGCATTTAGATGTATAGGACAAGAATGCATTTAACCTGCAGTTACAAATGCATGAATAATGTTTTGATATACAAGACATAAAATGTTGAATACTCATTTGAAATGATAAGAAATTAATTATTTAAAAAAAATCAAAAGATACTTTAAATGTGAAATTAAAATGGCCAGTATGTGTCAGCAAGTCACTGTTAATAAGTGAGTCATTGCGATTGAACCGAATCATTTAAACGGTTGATTCATTCAGAAACGAAACACTGTCACGTTGCTCAGAGACGCAAAACTGTGCTTTGGTGGCTGTGTTTGGAATTATTTTCTGTTGTAGAAATAGAGCTAAAAAGGCAAATTGGTGTCCAAAACGTACGTCTCTTAATTAACTTGTTTACTGAACTGTTATATATGTATGTATGTATATATCCATGATGATTTTTGGAGGAAAAGACGGCCTTCTTTGTGTGAATTTGATTTAATATATGAAATTATATAAATATGTGAATTTTCTGCCCCTATATCTTCAATTTTGTGATCATTCTAAATGCATTTTAGGAGACTGAATCACACAGTGAAAGAACGCACTATAAATGCGCGCGCACATCATTAAAACAAAAATTATGATATTATCACAGACGATATGTATAGCACACTCCTCACCACTGTCTTTTTGGCTAATTTGTGTAAAACCTCTTGCTAACATGTCAAAGCTTCATTTTAACCACCAATGCAACGATGCAATTATTTAGCTAACCTCTACATTCTTGCGAAGAGTGGATGTCTCGTCGAGATTTTATAAGCTGCTAGTTTGGTCTTCCTAGGCAAGTACAGCTTACACTGCATAATAGAGCATATAGAGCATACATATGGCCAGGGGTTCACTTCATTTCCTTCGAGTTCAACTTCAGAATATGACGGGGTTTCGTTTTCAGCGGTGTCTGCACCACTAACGCCTGTTTTGTCCGTCTGCATCTTTCTTGTGATTTTAGCGCCAGTTTGCCCTCCTGCCCATTATTTACTGACATACCTTCCAGGGAGCGATTTTTTTTTTTACTCAGTAATTAATGTGTTTTAAAATGTAGCGAAGTACAATACTTTAAACAAAATATACTTGAAGTAATTAAATAAATTAAATAAAAGTAAAATTACAGATTTAAAAAATTACTTTAAAAAGTATTAGTACACAAAAAAGCTACTCAATTACAGTAACGCGAGTAAATGTAATTCGTTACTTTCCACCTCTGATGTGATGTGGTTGAGTATTTTAGATTTGGATTTCCTCAGAAAAAAAGGATGAAGTGCTTTATTCAGCAGAGATCATAAACATGAGTAAGTTTTTTATTTAGGCTATTTATATACTTGTTCTAGTTTTCACATGAAGTGTAAACATTTTACTAGTTAGACTTTTAAAAATAAAATAAAATAATAACATTAAATGTTTTTTGTAGAAAATAAGATTGTTAAAAGGATGTCTGAAGGATTGTGTGACTGCATGGGGTAATGATGCAAAAATTCAAGTTTGAAATTCAGCTTTGATTTTTCCTAATAAACTGTTTAACTGCAATTGGATATTAAATTATGTTGTGGGATAATTAAATATATTCAAAATAAACTACAAACATAAAATTATATAGATTTATTTTGTGCTCACATTCTTTCTTGTAACTCCTCCCTCTCAGACACACAGCTGACTGAATGGCTCATTATGGAGGCCTTTGTCTTCTCAGGTGTAAATCACAATGATATTCATGATAGTTGACGCCTTTTCGCATATGACTTTTACCAACAAAGAGTGTCTTAGAAAATTTAAATCGATATATTGTTTTCTGTAAGTGAGTAAACAAGATGATTTTCACATTATTTAGAAAGAAAAATTCAAGGCTACAAGCTCCAGTTCTCAAAAATCCCGGGAACCAATGTTCTGTATGTGTATGTTCTGTATAACCACACATCATTTTTTTTCCTCAAAAACACAAACATGTACATACATGCTGCTCACATATTATTATAGCCAAGTTTGTGCTGAGAGTGAGATTAGACTTTAGCCATTTAGATGTGTATAAGAAACTGAAAAAAGCACAAATGTCAGGGCATGACAAAACTTCTCCAGGCCCCAAAAATACCCTTAGACTCCAGAGTGTTAAGCAACTGCAACTGCCCCCCCCCCCCCCCCCCCAAAAAGAACAAGATAAATTAAGATAAGAAATAGTTAGGTCCTATCCAGTGTCACCCATTTCATCTTAGTATTGATTTAAATGCTGAAGGAAAGTACCTAAAGTATAACCACTATCCCCCTGGAATGTAAAATCTAAAAAAATTACCAAAAAAGCAGTGCTTATTTCTTCTTAATCCATACCTAACACTGGGTTACAAACATAATATAATTTAAGTTGTTATTCACTAGTCTTGCTTAATTCACATTCATACCTGGCACAGGTATAGGTCACCCAAAAATTAACATTTGCTGAAAATTTACCCACCAAATATGAACTGGAATTGTATGGATTACTTGCGGATTACAGTAATGTTTTTATCAGCTGTTTCAATTCTCATTCTGATGGCACCCATTCGATGCAGAGGAACCATTGGTGAGCAAGTGATGTAATGCTAAATTCCTCCAAATCTGATCTGGTAAATCTATATCCTGGAAGGCCTGAGAGTAAGTACATTCTCAGCAAAATTTTATTTCCTTTTCCCCTTTGACAATTCATGACAGCTTATTTGTTTTATTACTGGAAGTACAGAACACCCAGTACTTCCTTCAGTGGTTTCACATAGCATTAGTCCACCGGATGCAAATTTAAAGGGCACCTATTATGACAGTGTGTCACACAACCACCCTACAATGATAAAAATCCACAGAATCATTTTTGATCCCCAGTTAACCAAATCATTCTCATTAGACATCCCGTTTTGATATTCTGAGAACTATGATGTCACATTGTTCAGGCCCCGCCCACGGCTGCAAACTGACATTGCCTTATTAGCAGCCAGAGACCCTGCACTCAGTGATCAGCACACAATCCATGTTTATCTTAATGCTAGAGCATCAAGCTAGGAATGTTATCTTATTAAAGGTAGAGAAGTTATTCATTCAAGAGCAGTGAGAGAGCAGTGTTTTCTAAATTAACCTTGTGTGTATTTGACAGTTAAAGCGCAATAAGACATGAATGAGATGAGTTTAGACTTCTGTTTTCCTGTCCCAAACCAACCTTGAGTAACGAAAGGGCCATTTGGCATTCCTGAAGGCACAGAAGTGCTGATATCGATCAAGGCCTGTAGGAAAAACTGTGTATAAAGCAAGGGTCTGCTAATTGTCACACCTTTTGCCCAGTGGGTGAAGCTGTAATCTGCTGATTGGTCAGTTTGAATGTCTCACATTTGGTTTTTAGTCACATGGTCAAGGAAGGGATAAAATAAGATTGTAACTGTTGCTCTGGCCAGTGCTTTAAGTGGGCCGGTACGCACCAGTACTCAGTACCGGCACTTCCAAATATAGCTCTTGAGCGTACCGTCACCTCTCCGTGCGCCCAGAACGTGCTTTTAGCGTACCGGTATGCTCATTTGGACATCTGTTTATTAGAGGTTTTAATCCTTTGCCTGCGCTGCCGATTTTCAGAGCGCCCTTCACAATGCACGCTTCCAAAGGGGCCGTTCACATATTGCGTCTTTTGCGCGCTCAAGTTCATTATTTCCAATGTAGGCGTGCGGTATGCGCGCTCATAATGGAAGCGACGCGGTCGCGACGCGCTCGTTTTTTACCGAGTAAAAAACATCTCAACTTTTCAGAATGTCGCAAGCGCACCGAGGGTCATGTGACAAGAACTAACCAATCAGCTTCATCCTTTCCCGTAACAACACTGAAAGCTCAGCCAAGATGAAAGAACAGCTGATCATAGCTGTATATGGATTGCCATTTTGAAATAAATTTAGTAGCAGAGCTACTGCAAGCGATTTTTAGTGCTGCAAATCCATTTATCCTTTGCTGAAATTTCCGCGTCTTCATGGAGAGAGCAGGTCATGGTTGCTTAGCAACAGCAGACGCCTCAGGAGCGCAAGTGACCCCGACACGTTTTTAGGCGCGGCATGTGAACGGCCCCTAATTCGTCCCACCGAGAGCAGAGACTACATTACCCATACACCCTTGAGTTTGACAAGTGAAAAGCGCATGCGTCTCTTTTGCTGCTGTCAGTGTCAACAACTCAACGTGGCCGGAGAGGGTGTGTGAAACGTGCACACTCGGCTCGTTAAAAATACAAATACAGAGGACAACACTTAATATGTTCTCCTGGCTTCAGACTCTGAGTACTAAAACAACACGGTCAGAATCAGATGACTCGCTGGCTGACACCCCACCAAGCCAGAATGATATCGCTGCAGGTCAGATGCAAGCTAATTAAGTAATGCAGTAGCTCTTTCTAAGGGTATTTTTTCAAAATCCTTTTGCACATTTTATTTATGTTCAGTAGCTCTTTCTAGCTCAAGCAAATCCACAAACTAAAAATTATTATTATTTTTTTTTATAAGGTCGTCTGTTGACTGCTGTATATAAAACCCCTTCAATTTAGTTGTTGTTACCTTAGGGGATGAGGGGAGTCATCAAAAAAAAAAAAAAATAAATAAAAAAAAAAAAAAAAATATATATATATATATATATATATATAGAGAGAGAGAGAGAGAGAGAGAGAGAGAGAGAGAGAGACTATAATAGAGTACCGGTACCTCTTTTGGGCCACTTAAAGCTCTGGCTCTGGCTTTTTCTCTTTGCTGACTGTTTTCTTTGCTGTTACTCTCTTCACGTTACGTTCTGCCCTTTCTCCCTCTTTTTTCCTCCCTCTCTCCATCTCTCCTTCTCTCTTTCTCTCTATGTTTTACCATCCTTCATCTATTTTGTAACCAATTCAAGTGTAACCATAACAAAATACTCTCATTAAACCATTTGAATGATAAATGATGTGCCAACTAGTCTTGATTTAATATTAACTATGAAGTGCTTCCTATTGCACAACAATATAGTCACATAATAGCAACACACTCCCACATATATTTGGCTATTGTAACTGCGCTTATTTCCGTAGTTGGTATAAGTGGCAGTGGGTGGTAATAAACAAGTAATTTACAGTTTTATACCATCGTGCTGATAACGTTCTTTAGTCATTCGGCAATCCTACAGTCGGGAAACCACCCTTACAAGAGCAAATTTATTGAATGTATTATATTTTCTAGTAAATACTACTGTTTATTGTTTAACATTGATGATATATTCCCAAAAAATTATGACTCATGACTGAAAGACTGACTTATGACTGAAAGATGACTCATTTTAAATCTTTATTTAAATAGGAAACTCTCATAATTACTTCAGATGGTAAAGTTGGCAAACAGGCGATTTATTTAGGCTATATTCATTTTACATGAATGGAGGAGCTTAACATTCGTGTACATTCAATTCAATTCATGTTCATTTTTTATAGCACTTTTCATGATAAAAATCACTGCAAAGCAGCTTAACATAAGTAGCTTATCAGTCAAGGTGATGTCCAAATGGCAGAAATGTACAGTTAAAATCACACAGTTATATAATGACATGTATTCAAACAAACGAACACTATAGGGTATATTATACTGAAAATCACTGCAGTTTACTGTATTAAAAAATAAGTATAGGCCTACTACAGTTTGATTACAGTTTATCAGTTCAATATCGTTAATACTGCAGTATGCTGTAGCTTTCATTAACAAAGTGTTGTAAATACTATAATATATACATTATAATACACTTTACTATAGTATGGTTCAAAAACATTAGCCTATAGTATTTACTATAAATCACTGTAGTATTTTTTCATGTGGGCGCAGGGAAGCCCTGAAAGGAAGCTAACAGCCAGTAAATATCCTAACCTATGACGCTGCATGGGAAATAGGCTACATTCTTTCAGTTTCGCTGTATATAAGAGGCTGTGTCTGATCAGAAACAGACCATAGGCCTACTACCAACCATTGAAGATGTTGTGTCTGTTGATCCTAATTTTAAGCATCATAAATAGAGGTTGGTCATGATAATCCTTCTTTAATATAATATTTATTTTACTATTTCTTCTATTTCGCATTTTTTTCGAGATAAAACTGTAAAAAGTTGAATAACTTGTTTTTTTTTTTCATTTCGCAGTTTATCTTTCAGAAATTATAGCACGAGGAGACACTGGTGTTGAGTTTGGTCAGGATGCTTCATTCTCTTGTACGCTGCCAGACGCATCTGCTGTCAAACAAGTCACGTGGCAGCGGGTGCGTGACCAGGAACCGGTACAAACTCTGGCTACATACAGCGCGCTCTTCAACGATTATGTGGATGATCAGTATGTCGGAAAGGTCATTTTCACCACGGCGTCAGTTAATTCTTCATCCATTGAGATCAAAAACACAACATTTGATGACGAGGCTTGCTACATTTGTTCCTTCAAAGTGTACCCATTCCAACCTAAACGACAAACCTTGTGCCTCGCTATTAAAGGTAAGTTAAACAATGGACATAAAGAATATTTTCTCTCAGGTTTTGAGTCAAAAACACAAGTATCAGCTAACAGGTAGATTTTAAGCGAAATGTAGAACTATGTTTTAAGGACTAGGGCATGTCAGTTTGGGGCAGCCTGTCACGCGTTTTAAATGTCAAATTACATATATAAAATGTTCTTTTATCAAAACAGTGGTTTGATATTTATTTTAAAACTGATTTAAAATTGATTTATGTATTATTTTGCAACTAAGAAGTCACAACTAGCTCCAGTCTCCCCCACCATGCTAGAACAAGTGTATAGTATAGTATATATATATATATATATATATATATATATATATATATATATATATATATATATATATATATATATATATATATATATATATATATATAGTGTTAGAAACAAAACAAGAAGTTTCTTCCAGGATAATGCAGATATGCCCAGACTGGTATAAGATGGTGTGAATAAGAAGGTACTCATAGGTCTGTCTATGAATAATAATTATTATCTTAATGCAGGACCAAATAATGTACTCAAAATGCAACTGAAACTTAAATTCAGTTTCCATTCTAGAAAAAATGAAAGTAGTACATGCAGCCAATTATCTACTGCTGTAATGCCTTAAAGGGTTAGTTCACCCAAATATTAAAATGATGTCATTAATGACTCACCCTCATGTTGTTCCAAACCCATAAGACATCCGCTCATCTTCGGAACACAGTTTAAGATATTTTAGATTTAGTCCGAGAGCTTTTTGTCCCTCCATTGAAAATGTATGTACGGTATACTGTCCATGGTTAGAAAGGTAATAAAAACACCATCAAAGTAGTCCATGTGACATCAGAGGGTCAGTTAGAATTTGTTGAAGCATCTAAAATACATTTTGGTCCAAAAAGAACAAAAATTACAACTTTATTCAGCATTGTCTTCTCTTCCAGGTCTGCTGTGAGCTCGTTCACAATGCTGCTGATGTGTTATCTTTGTTATTGGGCGCACCAGAAAACACATCAGCAGCGTCGTATGTCAACTGTCACAGCATTCGCACTCACAACAGACCCGGAAGAGAAGACAATGCTGAATAAATTATTTATTGGAATTCTTTTTAAATAATTTATTTTTGGACCAAAATGTATTTTAGATGCTTTAATAAATTCTAACTGACCCTCTGATGTCACATGGACTACTTTGATGATGTTTTTATTACCTTTCTGGACATGGAAAGTATACCGTACACACGTCAGAAAGCTCTCGGACTAAATCTAAAATATCTTAAACTGTGTTCTGAAGATGAAGTCATTAATGACATAATTTTTATATTTGGGTGAACTAACCCTTTAATAAAGAATCAAATATAATAAAAATTTTCTTTATAGTGCAATATAGTTTTGTGTTTGAATTATTAAAAGACTGTACACAATTAAGTCATTATGTTGCTGGTATTTTTGCAGGTATTTCAGAAATAACAGCATCAGTGAACCCTGCACTCAGTTCTGATCCAGATGTTGTAGTCTCATGTTCAGCTACTGGTAAACCAACTCCAACTATTCACTGGAAATCTGCAGAGAAAGAGCTGGACAACTTTTCAAGTAATTTTAAAACTCTGAATAAAGACAGCTCAACCACCGTTACAAGCAACCTCACGCTTCCACTCTCACAGTTTCATGGGCTGTATGTGGAATGTGTTGCTAAGAGTGACAGCATGGAGAAGAGCATCCGAATCAATGTGTCTGAAGATCATAATAAAGGTAACATTTTCAACACGGACATTGTAAAAATGTGCAGTTATTACTTTCTACCTAATGCAGACAGGTTGATTCAGATATGCTAACAATTTTTTTAAAACTGAATACAACTAGTTAACCTAGATGTCATAACATGAAGCACATTTTTAGTTTGCCTCGTGTTTGCCTTGAACAGTGAAACCAATTAAGGCATACAGTACATTCATTATGTTGCGGTTTTGACTTTGAATTGCAATGATTAAACTCAATATATATATTTTTTTCTTACAGTGAATGCTACACCAAGAAGTTACATCATTACAGTTTCAGTCCTCATCATCATGGCTGTTGTGGTTATTATCATTATTGTCATCTGTTCTCTCACCAGACTAAAGAGTAAGCAGCAAAATCCCTCTATCCAACAAGTTGAAATAGACTAATACAACCCAACATAACTGTAATCTTTTAAGAATAGATCTCAGTGGCAAAATAATTTAATACATAATTTAATTTTGCTTATTTTTTCTTCCCCCAAGGAGCCACTTTTGGGATAAAATCTACTTATGAGGAACCCCTTAAGGAGGAATGTTAACTCGACAGCTTCCTCATAGTCTGCTTTTTTGCTCATGACCTTTGAACTGTTTGGTTCTAACTAGTGTGTTCCTTAAAGGAATCATGAATTTCCTATCTAGTATTTATTTATTTAATTTATTTATTTATGTTTACATTACTGTGTAGTATTCCATGGCATTAATACAGTTAAATATATTATATTTTACCACTACGTAAGAGTATTTTGATCACAGTGAATAACTATTTCATTGACAGATGATATTCATACTGTAACTTTAGATTTTCAGGTTTATACCTTAGCAATTTATGACTCAGATTAATGTACCGCCATGCACTAAAGTTAGTTTAGTTTTTTGTTTTTTAGTTCTTAAATGTGTCTTCTGTTGAGTCTAACTGTGATTTATAAATTCCTAAGTGCAAGCTTGATATAAGTCTTGATGTTGTGGTATGGTTTTGTGTTGAGTGATGACAGAGATTTGGGGAAGAAAAATATTGTTACCCAATACAGATAAGTTAAAGAATGAGAAACCTAGTTTTCAGCAGTGTGAAATAAAGTGAAAGTTATGTCATTAATGGAAGCAGAAGCTGTTTTGGGGTTTCCAGCATGACCTTTTTTGAAGGTTGTCCTGAGAGATGACTGCTATTGTTAAGTAAGTATTTATACTATTGTTATTTGTTGACTGCAGTAAGCTTGCTAAAAGTAAGTGTATCTAGATGGCAAGAATGACTGTAAATTAAATCATAAAAGGATAAACATTTTTTGTTTCTGAAAAAGATTTCAGTGTGATATGTATGTATTTATATGTATGTTACAATATATGTCTAACCTGTTAATGCATGTTATGTAATTGCACTGAATAAAAAAAAAAGTGAACTGTTGGATTCAATGACTGGATTACTTACTAACATTTATATACTCTGTATTATTATACCAAATGTGTGAACCCAAAAAGGAGAGAGAGAAAAACAGGACAAAAACAGAAAATGTATCTAGGGCACATACTGTACATGATGTCAACAAATTCATGTGATACATATGACATGACTAAAAATATCATATAACAAGATTAAAAAAAAGAAGTAAATTCTGACTTTTCATGATTGCTGATTTAGAAAGAAACAGATGAAGCTATTGAAATAGTAATCAGAAAGGGGCCCTCGGTTTTAGCTGAAAATGACACATTTAAACTTGTCTCAAGTGCACAGTGAAATATAAGATACAGGATTGCTACTTTCAGACCAATTGGTGGTATTTTAACATTTGTGAGTCTGATTCATGGATCTTTAATCACAGTAATTGAAACAGAAAGAGATGAGTACAGGCCTACAGGCTAAGGAACGTTTTCCTGACAATGAAGACAAACACAGGTTTGAGAAGAAGACATTTTGATTCTTAGTTCTTGCATGCTGCAATACTCTTGTATGTGGCGCTTGTTAATGTGATAAATGTGACTTTTTCTACAGCTGATCCCTATAAAGATCTGAGGTTCTCAGCATGAAGCTGCCAGTTAAAGGTCTTGGATAAATGCTTAAGTTAAAACATAAAACAAAATCTACTAAGGCATGGAAAAGAGTGTGTATTTAGAAACCAGGGGATTTGGATCGATCCCAAGAGAGAAATACTGCTATCTACTGGATATCAGATGTCTTACAGAAATCACTGGAAGACGATAAATATAATATTCCTCTCATATCTGACATTTCACCTCATGTACTCTGTAATGAAAGGTGCTTCATTTGTGACCAATAATAAACCTGCAAAGGTTGTGTGAGCACTGCACTTCTGATGCTAAGGAAGGATGACAGTTTGGAGGAGAAGTTAACATCAATATTTTAAGTTAATAAGATCTGATGACCTATTACGTGAGTTTGGAGTAGAATGATTCATGGTCATTATGAGTGGGTAAAGGGGACAGATGACAAATGGGTTTTACCTTATCATTGGAAACATATAGCGACTTTCAAGAAATGTGGGATTTTAGTGCCTTTAACCTTCAACCAGCTTGTACGGTCTGTTGACTTCCTCTATCTTTTCCTGTCAGTCTCTCTCTCCCTATTTACTGTAGTTCTCCCTTTATGGTGACTTTATCCAAAAACTATGCCAGGTAATTCTGAAATTTCTCTTTTTTATTATTCTCCTCCGAAGAAAACACTGAAAACCCCCTCCATCATTTTCTGCTGGTCACTCAATAACGAAATGAGTACAGTATATCTAATTACAGTAACTAAACTTTTAAACTTTTTATATATTTCACATTATATAATGATTATATTTCACAGCTATTGCATTTTCATTCCTGTCTTAGAGTTGTGTCTTGAAAAGAAATCTACTTTTTTGTTTTCAGATTACTGGCCGAACATGCAAGGAGATGCCACCAAAAAGTACGGTCAAAAATACTATTTTATTCATATTATTAGTAATCAATGGGACACAAACCTATAAAGGTCATTCACTGCTTTTTTGTCCCCAGTAAAGATCACAGTTGTATTGCATTATAGTGTTGAACAATACATTTTTAAAGCTGTTTTAGTCATAAATAATACCACCCTTTTTGACTCTATATTTTTTTTTTTCTTAAAAATTCATTTTGCAGAAATACAACTAACATAGAAAGAAAGAAAAAATCCCTGCATTTACTACAGAGCACAGTTTTCATATAGAAAAGAGTTTATGCAGAAATTAGTTGGAGCTTATAATTTGCATTTAGGTAACACATTCGTTTTTCAGTCACGGTGGGGATTTTGCATACATTTACACTGTACTTTTACTGATCCAACAAAATCTTTGACCACAACCCTATTCCTTATCTTCACTGAAACCTCTTGCCATTTTTAGATGTTTAATTATTTAGCATGTGTGGGTCACACTTTACCTGGAGCTAATTCAGTCTGAAAACCTGGAACCACACAGCACAATATCAAAATTGCTAAATGTTTGAAGAGGGAAAAAAATGGTGTAAACTATTTTCACTCAGAAATTGCTAGTAAATTTCACAAACAATTACAGACAAAAATAAGCAGAAATAAATTTAAAGTGTCTAATACTGTACACCGTAGTTTATATTAAAGGAATAGATCACATCCAAAATATAGAGGAGTTTGTTTTTCAGTGGAACAGATTTGAAGAAATTTAGCAATACATCACTTGCTCATAAGAGGATGCTCTGCAGTGAATGGGTGCAATCAGAATGAGAGACCAACCAGATGAATCATTGCAATAATACACACGACTCTAGTCCATCAAATAAGGTCTTGTGATGCTAAAAGCTGTGTATTTGTAGGAAATAAATCTATCATTAAGACATTTTAACTTTTAGCCGTTGCTTTCGGCTTCTCGGTAACTTTTCATTGATGAGTGAACTGTTTCTTTAATTGAGTAAGTTATCTTATCACATACTGTTGTTTGCAGCTAAAATACAAGTCCATACTCCATAATAACACTTCCTGCAGTGAAAAGTCTGTCCCCTGCTATCCTCTCACATCAAAATCCACCGACATATTTGTTTAGAACGGCAGCTTTTCACTTCACAAGACATTAGTCAATTCACCTTTATCTATATAGTGCTTTATACAATACAGATTGTGTCAAAGCAGCTTTACAGTGTTTAACAACTAAAAAAAAAGTGCGCTGATAATGCAAAAGGACAATAGAAAACCTTTTCAGTTAAAGTCATTCATTGTTGATTCAGTGATGTCATCATCCAGCTCAGTTCAGTTCTCTTCAGTGTCAGTGCAATCAAGCCAACAATATTGCCAGAAATTGTGTCCCAAACAAAGAAAGTCAAAGGTGACAGTAGCATGGAACCAAAACTCCATCAGTGACAGAAATGGAGAAAATCTCGGGAGAAACCAGGCTCAGCTGGGGGCCATTTGTATTCTGGCCAGATGAAACCAGCATGGTGTGCTTTAATTATAGGCTGCAACACAAGTCTGATTGAGCAGACGACTTGTCTGGTTCTCTTGGTCTTGTGCCAGTGGCTGTTGAGGTGACAAAGTCTTCGCTAGGGATCTGTCTCTGGGGCTCATCTACTGTAGTTGACATGGGCTCCGCTTACATTAATTGATGGACTGGAGTCGTTTGGATAACTTGGATGATTCTGATGTTTCTATTAGCTGTCTGAGCTCTCATTCTATCAGCAAATGTTCATTTTGGGGTGAACTATTCCTTTAATTGTAACACATAGGCCTACCTGTAGGGAAAAATGTCCAGGAATGTGTTGCTTTTGCCATTAGGGGGAAGTTACATTTAGCATTTGTTTTCTTCCTTCATGTACAGTGCTTTCATGTCTTTAAAAAATGATATGTGAATTCAAGAGAAAGATGTAGTTTTTGTTGGGGGAAGAGAGCCCAGATTCATCTGACAAGATTAGGAAATTTCCATTTGATGATGGACAGAGCTGAGAGGAGGTGTGTCTTTGATGATTATTTAATAGTGATGAGCATATGAGATCACAGTGGTATTCTGTAATGTTTCTCTTGTGTGCAAGTCCTCAGCGGGTATTGTGAATCACTTCTATGCCTTGAGGCAGCTAGAAGAACCACCAGTCAATATCCAGGGACATAAATATCCAAACACATCACTGACTCACACATTTGAGAGCGGGTGCTGTTACATCTCTGATTCCATTTGCAATTACAGGCGAGTCAAAGCAAAGAGATATTTAGCAGTAAATAAATATTATTTAATGATTACATTCATGCCTTATTGGCATTCATCCACATATTCAAACATGCAAATTATTTCCTGCTTGGTGCTTAGTGTAAAAAAAATATATAGCCTAATTTTTACTATATGTAATATGATATATTCCAGCTAATTGATTAAAGGAAGTTTACCCAAAAAGAACATTTGCTGATATGGAGAAAAAAAAAAACCCAATAATGATGGATTTGTTTCTTACAAATACGTAGCTTTTCACTTCACAAGACATTCACTGATGGACTGTATTGGTGTGGATTACTTGTGGATTATTGTGATAATTTTATCAGTTGATGAAATCTTTCTGACGGCACCCAATCACTGCATAGGATCTAGTAGCGAGCAAGAGTAATGCTAAATTTGACCAAACTACGTCTTGATTGTGGTAAATGCTTCATTAAAAATTAAAAAAATAAATAAAAACATAATTGCAAAATCTAAATAACAAAATCTACTTGGATATGCAAAAAGTGTGCAGATTTAGATGCAAATCAAAGTATTTGGAGGATTTGGATTGATCTCAGCAGAGAAATACTGCCATCTACTGGATATCAGATGTCTTATAGAAATCACTGGAAAACATAATGAATATGATATTTCTCTCCTGTCTGAGATTAATTAAACTCATGGACCAAGTAATTAAAGGTGCTTCTTTTGTGGCAAGTAATAAACCTTCTAAGGTTTTGTGAGCACTGCACTTCTGCCTGAGATGCTAAGGATGGCAGGTTGGATGATAACCTAACATCAATAATTCATAAACACACTCTACCTGAAAACGGCCTGATGACCTAATAAGTGAGTTTGGAACAAAACAATTCATGGTCATTATGAAGGGGTTTAGGGACAGATGATAACTGGATTTTTCCCTCTTGCACCGGAAACTAATAGCGACTTCAGAGAGGTGGAATTGTAGTGCCTTAAAAGGGTAGTTCACCTTCAGTTCCTGGTCCTCATTGACTTTCATAATATAATGAAAAAAAAAAAAAAAAAAAAACCCCTTGCTAGTCATTGGGGCCCAGCAACTGAAGGTGAACTATCCCTTTAAGTAAGCACATATGCTAATTTAACCTTTAGTCAGCTTGGACAGTCCTTGACTTCCTCTTTCTTTTCCTGTCAGTTTCTGTCCGTACTTAATTCTCTCTTCATGGTGACTTTATCCAAGAACTATGCCAGGTAATTCTGAAATTACATTTTCATTTATTCTTCTCTGAAGAAGAGACGGAAAATCCCCTCTGTCATTTTCTGCTGGTCACTGATTACATAATATATATCTGATATATCTGATTACATAAGCTTTTAAGGGAGTCTTATATATTTCAAATCATATAATTATATTTCACAACTGTTGTATTTTCTTAATTTCTAATTCAAGAGTTGTGTCTTTTGTTTTCTTTTGTGTCTACTTTTTTTTTTTTTTTAATTACTGGCAGAACATGCAGGGTTGGAATAAAAGTTTTACAGTGCTCTGGTGATCCCACCAAAAAGTACAGTCAAAAATAATTGGTATTCATTTTATTAGTAACCAAAGGGACACAAGACTATACTGGTTATTCATGGTATTCAGTGACATTTCTTGTCCCTAGTAAAGATCACAGTTTTATTGCCTTATAGTGCTGAACATTTTTTTTTTTTAAAGCTGTTTTAGTCATAATACCATTTAAACTTAAGCATGTTGAAGTTGATAATGGTTTGTCTATATCACATTTTCATGAATAGCCTACAATACTTACTATTTTTGATTTTTTTTCTAGTTGAAGTTAAAAAAACACCAATAATTCAGTCAATTCAAATTTATTGAAGTATAAAAAATATGTTACTTGAAAAAGTAAACTTTGTAAGTCTTTCAGACTTTCACATTTTTGGTCCCCCATTTAATAAATTTTGTTTCAAAAGTTTGTAAATTTATTTGCCTGAGCTTGATCAAATGTTTTACATCTCACTATCATTAGGCTAAAAAAAAGTTATTTTAAATACCTACATTTTGCGATATCCATGAGGCACCAAAATGAACCATATATTAAAGGGAGGTTTCTTAATGAAGTTAGCATCTACTGTTTGACTCTAACAAGTTTAAAACCACATAGTTAAGCAGCAGTTTGACTAAAACTATTAATATTCACTAAACTTTTTCACAAGACTGTTGACTGAGGTAGTGTAAATCCACTGCCATGTGTATTAGATTGTCATTATGAGGAATTTATAAACATTTACTCAACCTCTCATTAATTTGTAATTATATTCAGAGTGATAAATCAATTTCATTCCCTTCTAGCCCCATACTTTGCATGCATCAAAATTACACACAGGTTTAATGTATTATTAAATAGAGCCATCAAGTGCAGTTCAGATGAATTACTTTGTCAAATGAGCATAGAGGGCTTGTCCATTCATAATCAAATGAGAGAGGTAGTGTAGTTGTCTGCTTTTATAGTGAAATCATTTTAAGCTCTTCGTCAATTTTTCATTTCCAGGAACGATTGGAGCAACCAACTGTGTATAAATTGCTATAATATATTATCAGGATGTTTTATGTAATGAATGCAAAGTTTCAGTGTGGCAGTGTGAACCATATTTTAAAGGAATGGTTCTAAGATGTAGGTGAGTTTGTTTGATCTGTGTATATTTCTCCCCCAATTCATATTCAAATTTCTCCCCAAACTGTGTATATTATTTTCCACCAAGATTTTTTAGCTAGATTAAGCAATATACTGGAAGCAACAGTTCGAAGTTAAAAATGAAATCAAGTCATATGTATTTTACAGCAATGAGATTCCGATTCAGGCATTTTAAGTGTGCCTTCAGTGTCTTATGAGGGACACTGTAACTCCATGCTCCCTAATCACTGAATGGGTGAATGAATAAAATAAATGAATTTTCAAAAAATATTCACAGAACACATTGAGTAATATATGTAGAGTACCAGTAGATCTGGCATAGTCTGTATGTCATGTTTCCCACAAAGCAAAATCAATGAATAATGAAACATCAGTAGAATTTCTTCAGATCGGACAATGCCTTGCAGTAAATGTAAGGAGGAAGAATGGCCTATTCCTTTGTGGAAGAGAAGTAAATTCATAATTTATTATTACTTGAATAGATGAAGAGGAAACTAGGCAGACACAACTGCTACATGTGGACATTTGTGTGCTTATGCGTGTGCTTATTGGGGTGTAGAAAAAATTTCACTCAGAAATTGGTAGTAAATTTCACAAACAATTACAGAAACTGAAACACTGTAGTTTATATAAGAAATTTAGCAATACAACATTTGCTCACCCGAGGATCCTCTGCAGTGAATGGGTGCCATCAGAATGAGAAACCAAACAGCTGATAAAAACATCACAATAATCAAGTAATCCATACGACTCCAGTCCATCAATTCATGTCTTGTGAAGCAAAAAAGCTGCTTTGTTTGTAGTAAATGACACTATAATTAAGACATTTGAACTTTTATCCTTTACTGTCGGCTTTTCAGCTACGTTGATGGTTGAACTGTTTTCTTTAATCGAGTTTTTATCTTATCACATGTTGTTTCCGGCTAAAATACAAATCCATACTCCATAATAACGCTTCCTCCAGTAAAAAAAAAAAAAAAAGTCTGTCCCCTGCTGTCCTTTTACATCAAAATCCACCGACATTTTTGTTAACTGTTTTCATTAGTAAACAGTGATTGATCTGTTCATATTTCTCTCCTGATTCAGACGAGACGACTCACCTGAGAAAGCAATATGGCTAGAATGAAGTTTAATTACAAACATATTTGTAGTGGCTTTAGATGTCTTATATCACATAAGGACTACTTTTTGATGCTTATTTTGTACCTTGACAGCCCCTGGTAGCTATTTGGTTTTGTGGAACGAAAAATTCTTCAAAACATATTTTGTGTACTACAGAATGAAAAAGTCCAAATAGATTTGGAACTACGGCAAAATAAATGACGACAGAAATGTCATTTCTACAGACGGATCTGTAACAGAATCATTTCCATTGTTAGAAGAGATGGAATATTGTAGCAAATCTCTAACTCCAACATTTAAGAGTTAAATCATAAGAAGGGAACCACCGTAAGTGTTACCAATGAAATAAAGCTTGTAACAATTCTATGGGTTGTTTGATGTCATGAATCAAGCGCCACAGCAGCATCCCTCGGTCTGACACCATGACAACCGCAGCGCGCGAACGCTGGAATCTCTGCAGCTGCCGCGAAGCCCAGTATGAAGACAAGATGCCGCCATGCGAACTCGAGACACACTTGTTCCTTTGAAATATTCCTCGCTCCGCACTTTTGGAAAAAGACGTCGAAGATTCGCAAAACCACCTGTATCTAGCCTCCGTTGGCAATGTTACACAGGCTTTCTGCTAGCTAAACCTTAATATTTCTGTGGCGTAAGAACTGCGCTGGGTTGAATACACTGAAGTAAGCCGCGCGCATAGGAGCTATGAAATGCGCATTGGAGTCAGGAATGCTCCTCATGGCGTTTACGCGTGAAGAACCCACTGGGGCGTTTGTGCTGTGCGTGTTAATGCATGTGTGGGATAGTGAGGAAGGAAAATAGAGGAAAGAAAAGAGGCTTGAATTTGCCGTACGCGTTCCACAGGCTCTCCATGGGGATTATGAGGATCTCGTGAGTACGCCAATGATAATTCGTATTCCAGACTCCTCAGCCACATAAGAAGACCACGGAACACCCTCCTCAGAGACCCCTTGTTTGATAACGAGGAGCGATTAAATATCCACATAGTAAGGCGCATCAGGTAAGCGACACCATACGGGGATTCGTTACATTCGCATTGAAGTTCTAACATGTCTTTTGTCGAGCATCATTTGATGTGTCGCAAAAGTGAAAGCGCTCAAGCGCATTCTTACCTACATCTGCAGGTGTAAGTGCGTGCGTTTGGTCAACAAGAATGGACACATCACACATCTAGTCATGGAAACCTGGTCTGTAATGTAAATGATGCGTTTTTTTATCTAGACTTGAATGAACTGGAGAAGCTTCATTAGATTTGACAGCCAGTGAGACCAAGGATTCATAGAATAAGAGTTACTACAACATTGATGTTCTGTTTACTTAAAAGGTCTTCTAAGATTAAGAACTTAAATATTTTGTTGTAATGGTGTATTGGGGGTTTCATCATCCTAAATGATCCTGATTGCTGCATGGATGCTTAATGCTGCAGTGTTAGTTTGAGTTCAGCTTAGAGATCACACCTATCGCTTTTTGATGACTATACCAATACAGATGATTTTTGATGTTTACAGTGTCCAATAACCAATATGCAGAACAGATTTATATTTTTATATTTTTGCTTCTTTTATACAGTAATTAACAATCTTTATACAACTACAAAATAAAATTTCATTCTGAATAATGTTATATTACTGTTGATGATGATTTATTCAAAGTTTTTTGCAATCTAGATAGTGGCAGATTTATTTTGATCTTTGTTTAGGACTGTCACAATCATAAACAATACATTTCTCACTTGAAAATGGCTGTTATATAAAAGAGTCAAAGAAATTATCCAAACTGTGTAATAATAAGTTGCTGTACTTGTAAATATCGTTTTTGGCTGCTTCTTCGTAGTGATCAATCAAATGGCATCATTTGCTAATAGAGATCTAATAAGTTGAAAAGAGTGAATATTAGGACAAATATCGGTCAAACTAATCAGTCTGTCTCTATTCAAAATGGCAAATTATAATGGTTATGTAAAAGAAAAATTACATGCATTAATGCATGTAAGACTTGCTAAGCAAGCACTGCTGGCTACAGGATCATTATCGATACACGCTGCTCTCTGAGGGCTAGAGATTGTGATCAAAGATTTATACACTCATTCCAGGCACTGTTACTGTACGTGTGGAAACAGAGGTTAGGTAGTAGACTGGGATTGTCCCAACAGATTGCTCAGCGCCTCAAGCTGAGGGAAAAGAAAAAACTGGTGTGAGCAACACTATTAAAGTAAACAGTAAATTACCGTAAGTGTTTTTAATGCAGTTTCTTAATGATTTAGGGGAGCTTAGTAATATTTTAAAGGCAATTTTCACCAACGATGCAAATGATAGTTGTTGTAACATATATGTTCTGGTTAGTTAATTTGGTCTAACATCATTAGCCTGCTGTAATGCATGCATCTTGTGTCTTTGTGTTTCATCATCTTAAACAAGTCCTAATGCTGCAGTGTAGGTTTGAGTTCAACTTTTTAGAATGTAATGGTGTTGTTGACATCTATCATTCTTTTTGGCATGAATCAAAGAAATAGCTCATCCAAAAAATAACATTTACCTATGCTCAGCCCATCAAAGATGTACTGTCGATGAGTTTGTTTTCTTCACCAGAACAGATTTGGAGAAATTTAGCATTACATAACTCGCTCACCAATGAATCCTCTGCAGTGAATGGGTGCCATCAGAATGAGAGTTCAAACATCTGATAATAACACCTCAATAATCCACAAGTAATCCACTTGACTACAATCCATCAGCTAACATCTTCTGAAGCAAAAGGCTATAAGTTTAACATTAACCTGACACTTCTGTCCAAAATAAAAGTCCATAATCCATAATAACCTTTCTCCAGTGACAAAGTCCATCCCATGATGTTGTCCTCTCACATCAAAATCCACATATATATATATATATATATATATATATATATATATATATATATATATATATATATGTTTATATTTAGTATTTTAGCAAGTTAAAAACATCTTGATTGATTGATTTATTACAAACATGCAGATTCTGGATTACTTACATTATTTATAGATTATTATGATGTTTTTATTAGCTGGACTCTCATCCTGCCAGCACCAATTCAAACTCATCTACAACTAGGATGACCTGAGGGTAAGTAAATTTTATGCACATTTTTGTTTTAGGGTTAACTATTCCTTTAATGCATTTACACAAACTGTTCAATGCAGTATAAATGCATTCATAAAGATAATATAAATACAGAGATGAAGTTATAACATTAATGTTTTAAAAATTAAATTATTAATATAGAATAATACAATTATGTATAGAAAAAGTAAGTATAGACAAAGATTGTAAATGATGAAATCTATAATGTAAGGCTGCTCTGAGAACCAGAGCTGGTTTTGATACTATGAGTCAGTGCTGTGGCATATTTTATTACCATTTTATACTGCATTGTGTCTTTAAACAGACATTAGATGTGTACAGATACCTTAAGACTTAAGGCTACAGGATAATAAAGGATATCTGCCCATCTCTGAGGGCTGAGGAGTGTGATCCCAGTTTATACACTCGTTCTAGGTGCTGTGTTGAGTGGAAACAAAAGGGAGGCAGTAGACAGAGTTTGTCCCAAATGGACTGTCCATGCTCATTGCCTCAAGAGAGCTCAGAGGGAGAAATAAATTGATGTGAGCAACACTATTAGAAGGTGTCAGAAAAAAAATCTTTACTGTATTATGTTTAGTTTGTTGGTCTACAAGAGATACATTGAGTTTGTAGGCCAGGGTTCATTTGGACTAATGTTTCTGGGGAAAAATGTAACCATGTCCCAAGTTTTTCATCTCCAGGGTTGTAATGAAATTGCACAGGACCCATTAGGGTCCAACCTTTCAATCCCTTGATTATAAGTGAGTGACCTAGCCTCTCAAATAAGATTACACCGCTTAATGGTGCATTACATAAAACAAACAGATTTGGGACTTAGGCAAATACAGGTGTGTATTCACTGGCCCATACACAGATCTCCAAAAACAGTGAATTGTCATGCTTTTCTCAGAATAATAATACAATTCTTATTGTATAGTGCAGCTAGAGTAGTGTAAGTGATTTTAAGGATGGTAAAGCTTTTGAAAAAGAGTCTTTGAAGTATAAAGAAAAACAAAGTGTATAGGCTCTGTTCCGTGTTTGATTTTCTCTCTGTTACCCAGTTTCTGTCCCACGCGTATTCATTTATTTTGTCCCAGGTGCCTCCTATGTTGTTTCACTAGTGCCAGGTTTTCCTCGTCCTCCCCTCATCAAGTCCTGTATACATATGTTCCCTGTTCTAAGTTTCTTGGTTGGCTGTTGTAAATGTCTTCTTGAGATCCTGTGGTTCCCTATCGTGATTATATTAAAATTCCATGTAGAATAAATCTCCAGCTCCTCCTGCATCTCCTTGCTCCTCGGTCCAGTGTAGCATGACAGAACAGCTGACCAATACAGAAATTAAGCGGTGCCTTTTTTCCCCATCTTTTTTTTCTTCAAATTTTTTCCCAAGTGTTTAGTTTTCCCTGTTCTTTCCTCCGCTGAAATGGAGGAACAAGTGATGTTCATCACCATAACTCAGGTGAGCTCTGACCAAGTCAGTTATGTGAGGGCGTTTGTGCCTCTAACCCTCGCCAGCTCCCTTTGAGGGGGAAACCCTCGCAATGCTTTTCCAGATCGGGATGACATTCCATCATCCCACGGAGCTCCCAGACACCATCGACCTCGAATGGAAGGAGACCATCATCTGGTGTCTAGAGAGTCTCCGATCCCAATCCGGAACCCCTCCGCCGTCCGCGGCTCACCCAAGCCGAGCGCCCTCAAGTGCCCACTCCTCCAGAGCTCACTCCAGTGTCGGCTCCAGCCCCAGAGCTCGCTCCAGTGTTGGCCCAGACCACATCTTTTTCCCCCAATCCAGAAGAGGAAACTAGGGTTGTGGAGAAGAGTGTCGGGCCAGGCCCCAGAATTCGCTCCAGTGTTTGCCCAACTCCAGAGCATAGCCCAGGATGGGCTCCTGTTCCTGAGTCAAGCCCAGGATGGACTCCTGATCCATTATGTCAGACTCTATTCCCTGTTTATGTTTGTTTTTCTGTTAACCAGTTTCTATCCCCCTTGTATGCAGTTATTTTGTCCCAGGTGTTTCCTACAGTATGTTGTTTCATTAGTACCAGGTGTTCCTCGTCCTCCCCTCATCAAGTCCTGTATATATGTGTTGTGTTCCCTGTTCTAAGTTTCTTGATCTGCTGTTGTAAATGTCTTATTGAGATCCTGTGTTTCCCCGTCGTGATTGTATAAAAATTCCATGTTGAAGAAATCTCCAGCGTCTCCTTGCTCCTCGATCCCATGTAGCATGACAAGACCTCTTATCCTGGATTCCTTTTTCCATTTTTTTATTTACCTTGGTATCATTCAGGACAAGATGATGATGGGATAAGGATAATAGGCTTATTGGTAACAAGTAAAGCATAGCTTCTTCAAAATGTAAAGTGATTAAGACAGCTAAAAACTGTGAGGAAGGAAAAAGAAGGAAAGAGACAAATATGGACAAAGGGAGAGGGTCAGATTTACTGTGTGAGAAGATGATAAATCTTAAGAGAATTGCAGGGTGTCTGGTGGCTTATGCTGTATTGCTTTTGGTGACAGAATGTTTGAGACCAGAAGGAGTCACCTCTACCAAGACCAAGACTCATACAAGTTGCTTACGCGGTTTACATCAAATCAGAGCCTATTACTAAAACTGTAAGTACTCTTTAGCAAGAATAATGTGCCATTATTGGAAATGCTGAATGCAACTACTGTTTTGGTCATCATAAAAATGCTTTGGATGCATTGTTGGGTGTGATTTGTAACATTTATTTCTAAAGTTCAAATTGATTGGTCAATGTGACTTCAAAATGGATCCTTTTAAATGCCTCATGCATCTTACTTGCTTGGGAAAACATACTTTGGTACTTTATTTACATTTATATAATGGCAGTGTAAGTATTTATTAGTTTATTTACCATTTGTTAATGTTAAATTACTGACCTATCCTATCTTAAGTGTTTTCACAAGCAAGACTACACATTTTTAACAAATAATCACATTTTGTTGCAGTGCAGCATGAAATGAAGATGGAACAGTTTTAGTTTTATCCAGCTGTTATTTGTATTTAGAGCAACTTGCCCAACTCTGGTCCACACAAACCCTTTCCCTTGGCCCACATAATGCAAAGAATGATGGCCCTGGACTGGAGAGGCCCAAATCTGGATTAAAGACAAGGGCACACGAGCCATAACTGGCCCGAGTCTCAACCAATTAATAGACCTTAAGTGGCCCTACACTGGGCCTGAATAGGTTTTAGCATTGGTACCGATTCTCAGCCTTAAGTAAACCAGAATCCCCAAAACTGAGCCACACCTAAGCCTTATATATCCCAGATGTAATACAAAATATTCATTTTTTATATTATTGCATTGTGTATTATTTTACATTTGTGAACGGCTTTTGTAATGTAAACACAAACTATACCAATAAAGTACATTTAACTTAGAAAAGTTAATAGAATTAATAGAAAATTCAGTTGCACTAAAAAAATTTCAACTTTTTAAAGAATCTATCTCATGCAGTACGTAGTTTTATGCAATATGTAACTGTTTGTATATTTGGAGAGATGCTGAAATGTACAATATTTACAAGGTACCCTAAACATTTATACAGTCTATAAGAGAAATGCAAACAGACAGACAAGTGTAAAGTTAATCACAAGAATTTATTTATTGCAGACCTGTCAAAAAGCAGAACCACAATAATCCAAATGACGTTATGTTGTAGTCACAGTCCTCTCAGACAGCCGTGGAATATAATAGTTTAGGGTGAGGAGCAGGGCATAGTTTAAGTTGTTAAACGCTGAAAATAACAATCCGCTTCATGAAGGCATGTATTTCTACGATACAAACATCATCGGAAACTCGGCATGTCACAATCCATGACGAAACATGAGCATTTGAAATCACTACCACAATATATGTAGTAAAACTTCTTGTAATGGCAAATTTAGAAATTGTTACTATAGCTACAGGGGAAGGAGATACATTTCACTGAATGTTTTGAATTTAGTTCTGTTTCTCACACAAAGTATCACATGGATACCGAAAATTTGAATACAATTAAAATACTTTTATGATCATTTTACTGAATGGTTGTGCATGACAGCATATTAATAAAATGATGTGCCCAATGGTAAACCAGATAAATAAAATATTGCATGACAACTTTCTGGCAGAGTGCAGCACAAAAAAAATCTATCCTGACAAGTTCTTCAGTCCCTGCTGCAGAGAAACACCACCATAACAGGATTTTAAAGCCTCCATGCTTTACTGTATGGATGCTGTTACTTGGATGGTGAGCTGTATTGGATTTCTGCCAGAAATATTGTTTGGTGTTGAGGCCAAATAATTCAATTTTAGTTTCATCTGCCTCAGAATCATCAAGGTGCATTTTGGCAAAGCTCAGTCATGACTGCATGCAGCCTTTCTTGAGGAGTGGCTTTTTTTCTTGCAACCCTACCATACAAGCCACATTTGTGGAAAATTTGTGATGACAATGACCACTCTTTGTCATAAATTCCTGCAACTTCTTCAGAGTTGCTGTAGCTTCTTGGTCGCCTCTCTGACCAGTTTATTCCTGGCTCTTTATCAAGTTTGGAGCGACGTCCCAATCCAGGGAGGGTCTGTGTTGCACCAAAAACCTTCCACTTCTTAATAATATACTTCACTGTTCTTCTGATAAACTTTACTTTTTAAAATAATGAAAGAAAAACTGAAAAATTCTCTAGTTCTCATGTCTCTAGGATTAAACGGCATGTCAGCCCACAATCAAGTACTGTATAACATCAATTAGGAGACATACATTTACTCCAAGGTCAAATTAGGCTTTTCTCTTCATTCAACAGTGATAAGTGGTTATTTATGTTGTTTTTTTTGATGCCAGGCAAAAAGTCATGCTTCCAACCATTGTGCAGTAAGAATAATATCAAAAAACTAGTGCTACTGCTTACTGTGTCATTGTGTGCTCCAGATCCACAATCAATATGAAAATGTATCGATAAAAGTAGTTGCAATGAAATTTGAGCAGTAATATTTTACGAAAATGTGTGTGTGTGTGCTATGTTTTTCTTAGAATAAGAGTATCATATTATAGTATCATGCTAATGTCTTAATTGGGTCAGTATTGAGTCCAATCTTCCATGCATTTAATGTGAGACAAGCTATTGGTGTGGCATGGATTTGCCTGAGAGAGTTCCAAATCAGTTATGTTTGAGTTCCCATGCTGTTTAGGTTGCTGCATTGGAAGCTCGCTAGGTTGTGGAACACAGCTTCAGACACACAAAACAGAAACTTTGATCCCATCTCACATTAATGACACATTTTTTAAGACATGACAAAAGCATGGATTGGAAGTATCGCCCTAAGTTCACGGAGAGGAGAGTAACTCAACGTGCCTGGCATATTAAACTCTCACACTGATGCTTTACATCCCTGCCACAGCATCTCCATATGTCACGGCAAACAGCTCTCAACCCTGAAAATGACTCACAAGATGAACTCACTCATGGCTTATTCTTTCCCGTAATTATCACTGCTGCTGAATTAAAGAGCCTTTCCACAGACCAGCGAGTTTGTTGACGTGGATAAATGATAGTAGATTGTGTTTGCGTGTGTGTGCATGTTACAAACGCAAGGGAGGCTATGGGTTGTTAATTATCTATTAAACTAAAAGGTTAAACTGGAGATAGGCTGTTGGGAATACATTTAGGTATGACAGAGATTAATAAGAAAAAAATATCTCTTGTACAGAAGCACACGAATATGACTGAATTTAGAGCAGGATTGCTTTGCAGGATGCTTTGGATTTTGTTAATGCAGCCGACTAATGGAAAAAAAAACATGGCATAGAAAGTTAAGTATGGTACAGTATATGTATAATTTATTCTTACCACATAATAGTCAATAATAAGTGCTTCTAATGAGAGAAAACCACACACTTCAAAATTTCCAGGTGTTTCTGCCAGGAAAATATCTAAAAAAAAAAAAGAAAATCTTTGATCATATTTGAGCATGTGATGCTAAGCAGCTAGTTTTTTTTCTTTCCTGCCTGTCAGAAAAGCATGGGAGAAGCAGATATAGGCTTTTCTACATGTGAGGCATGCTGGTAAGAACATCCATAGTCCTTTTAGTCTTTGCATTCCTTACACTAGACAAGGCGAAGATGTTTCTGTGCTTGTCGTTCATAAGTTTGTTTTGGATCATGTGAGATTGCTGAGCTTAGCTTTTCATACAATTTTAAAAGATTCCCAAACACCTTTATAGGTTTTGCTCCTGGCTTTCTGACATAAGGGTGGAGTACAATGATGGGTTTACTAAAAGGAAAAGATATATTGGTGAGGGAAGTAGTTGGTTTGTATTGTTAGAGAATCTGACAGGAGGAAGCATTTCCTTCCTGTTAAATTTTCATTTTATATCTGCCTGTCAGTATTTGTTAGGGTTTGCCGAATGAGTAATGGCAAAATGACAGAGGTTTCCTCTGGATGTTAACTGTGGGGCATGACAAATTTACCATGATGATGAGTTGCGACTGCAGAAAAACAACAGAAGTTAGTAGGGATGGGCGATATCTTGTAGTTTGCGATATACCGGTAAAAAGTCTAGTTGTTGACCTATTTCTGTGTGTGACTGTGGAGTGATGTGAAAGAAGGAAGACGTGAAATTGAGCAGCTCCTTCTACAATATGGAACAGGTTTGGATAACGGTGCACAGTGCGACAAAAATCGGTGTGAAGGTCTTTGCACGCCAAGTGCAAAATTTTTGCATGTTTCTCCATTTTTTCGTATTCACCATCTTTTCCTATCAAAAAAATGCATGCTACGGATGCGAGAATGCAGAAAATAATTTAAATCTGAAAATTTTACTAGTCGCAATGTTATAATGAGTCACGTTTATATATATACAGTACAGACCAAAAGTTTGGACACACCTTCTCATTCAAAGAGTTTTCTTTATTTTCATGACTATGAAAATTGTAGAGTCACACTGAAGGCATCAAGGGCTATTTGACCAAGAAGGAGAGTGATGGGGTGCTGCGCCAGATGACCTGGCCTCCACAGTCACCGGATCTGAACCCAATCGAGATGGTTTAGGGGTGAGCTGGACCGCAGACAGAAGGCAAAAGGGCCAACAAGTGCTAAGCATCTCTCGGGGAACTCCTTCAAGACTGTTGGAAGACCATTTCAGGTGACTACCTCTTGAAGCTCATCAAGAGAATGCCAAGAGTGTGCAAAGCAGTAATCAAAGCAAAAGGTGGCTACTTTGAAGAACCTTATAATATGACATATTTTCAGTTGTTTCACACTTTTTTGTTATGTACATAATTCCATATATAATTCCACATGTGTTAATTCATAGTTTTGATGCCTTCAGTGTGAATCTACAATTTTCATAGTCATGAAAATAAATAAAACTCTTTGAAATAGAAGGTAGGTCCAAACTTTTGGTCTGTACTATATACTGTATATATATATATATATATATATATATATATATATATATATATATATATATATGTATAAAACACTGATAAAAGCATATATACCCCCACTTTATTGGTATTTAAAGTGACCCATTAAGCCTTTTGACTATTACCTTTCATGCAGTGTGTCATATAGCTGTATGTGAACATAAACTATCTGCAAAGTTGTTAAGTCGATAGATAAAGTGATTATCTGTCAAAAAAAATAAAAGAAGAGTGGGCTCGCAATCGCCGAAACGAGTCGTTGGGAATTTGAATCTTATACTGTTACTGCTCTACGTCACAAAATAACACGTTTGCATAATGTCCGCCCACGTTTTAGGTCGGCAACTTGCCTGCCCTCAAACACAGTAAAATTTCTATGTGGTTAACCCCATTTCCAGAAGAAGCTGTATCCTACCCTGTGAGAGTAAATTTGTTAATTACCACAAACTTGTCAACACTTGACACTTACCACTGAGAAGAATCCTGCTCCAGTCATGCTTGTGAATCAGTCTCTTGTCAATCAACCACTTCAACCGTTTCATCAACAGACTCCAGCTTGAGTTGGTAAGCTATGATCCATAAAATCTATTCTATGTATTGGCAAGTCTCTAGGGCTGTCATTCTGTCATGGCAATTGGCATTTCGTTTCCGACATGAGTTGTATGCGGTAGACCAATTCAGAGCTGTAGAGAGATCTCTCTACAGCTCTGGACCAATCACAAAGGACTGCGCCATCTGACCAATCATAGTAGTGAGGGCTCATGGAAAGGAGGGGTTTAGAGAGACCGATTCTTTAATCTTCTTCGCACGAGTCGTTTATGAATGATTTAGAAATAAGGTAAAATTGTATCTTTTTTCTGAGAAAACTATCATGATTTTTGACTTTGCATGCATGTAAACGTGTTTTAGGAGACTCATAAATCAATATTAGCAACCTTAAAAATGGCATAATTGGGCACTTTAAATAGTATATGTTTATGTTGAACTTTATTCTTGAACAGATGGCTCTGTTTTAAGCAGTATATAAAATGTTTCTATTGCTCATGAAAATGTTTCTGAAATGTCTGTGTATTCGAGAAATATAGTATGTTATTCACTTAATCTGTGATAGAGTATGCAAACACAGTGAGAGTGTCACTACCGGGAGCAAAAAGTGTGCAACTCGTTGTCTCCACTTTCAATTCAGTTTTAGGAGGGCGAGCACTAATATACTTTTGTCATCATACGTAACCTCAACTTGTGCAGAGATTGGGAGCAAACTCTATAAATAAGAAATATGAAGTCAGGACTAGTCTGTATGGGCTGAATAAAGCAAACCAGTGAAGTTTGGATGGATGTGATTGTAATGGAGGTAAAGATTATTACAGTGACATACTCATATATTATTAGATGTGCGTTATTGTTAATGTACAAATATACAGACCGTGTTTGTGTGCAAAAGCACATTTCAGTATGCTTGAATGTCTTGCAAGTGTTTTATAATGGACACTCGCTGAAGAAGCATGCTTTCATAGGAGTTTGCTTTGGTCAGTGGTGTTTATATACATATGGGCATGAACAGAGGAACTGTTCACTGGTTATGTCAAGCTGCCTACAGATCGCCATATTCAACAAATTCAGAATGTTTTTATTTACTTTTTTAAATTTGTGTTTTGGTTTGTTTAATATTTCTGAATGGATCGATGTATATTTATATACAGTCAGGTTAAGGCGACTGTTATAGTGGTCTGTTGGCTCAGGGTCATGTTTGGTATTGCAGCTTGACTTGAAATTATTTATATACCGTATGACGTATAGAAAATGCTCTTTAAACAAATGTAAAAAAAAAAAAAATTAACTGTCTAACTGTATACATAAATTGTGAATTATGAAAATTAAAAAAATCTTATAATTTATCTTGAAACAAAACTTGCAGAAAATATAGTTTTGTTGGAATCATCTTCTACGGAGCCCCACACATGACATGCAGGAAAAAATATAAGGCTAAATTGTGTGCACGATTTACTAATTCGTTCCCTCAATGTACTAAAACGTGCACATGATTACTATTGCATTCCCTCGATTTACTATTGCCTTCACTCAATTTATAAATTGTGCGCACGAATTACTAATTCGTTCCCTCGATTTGGCGATTTGGTTCCTCACACGATTTGGCAAATCGAGTGAACGCAATAGTAAATCGAGGGAACGAAATAGTAATCATGTGCACATTTTAGTAAATTGAGGGAACGAATTAGTAAATCGTGCGCACAATTTATTTATTTTTTCTTGCATGTCATGTGCGGGGCTCCGTATCTTCATTCTTTACTTTGGTAAAACGATTATATTAATTTAAAATGTCTCAAGTCTTACTTGTCACAGGTGCACTACTGACTGGAGACAAGGAGCACATCAATCCATAGAAGTTTAATGAACACAGGGAACAAGGAAAACTCACATAGCATATGTAGACTTAACAATACCAGATGCTAGACTGAACACAGGGAAGTCTATTTATACAGGACAGGGTGATGGAGACTAGACAAACCTGGGATCAATGGAAACACATAGGAAACACCTGGGATTAAATCAATGACGCGGGAGACAGAAACTGGGTCACAGAGCAAAACATACACAAAACATGGAACAGAGTCTAACATTTCTACTTCTCCTTTTGTTATAATGTGATAAATCATACCGGGATGTATGGTAAAATGTTTGGATGTGGTGCCCTACCTAGAAATTTTTTCTCCAGCTATATGTGCTAATCTCCCTGCTTTCTGTAATTCAATGAATTTGTCCTTAAAACACAACTGTGCTGTGTCAGGCCATTTTTAAATTAATTAACTCATCTCAAAGGACCAGGCAAGCTCAAAAGAGTTCTTACAAATGTCTGTGTTTGATTCTCCTGAAAGATCCATACTCTCTGTCTGATCCAGTCTGGAAAATAATCGTTGATGTGTTGATTTAATCAGTGTGCCCATTCTGACCTCGTCAGCCGATTTTCATTTATCGTACAAGTTAAAGTTATTTCCCCTCAGAGCACAATGTGTTTCTTTTGTGACTCTTGTTTTTCTTTACGGCGGTTAAAAACAGGGAAAACAAAAAGCTATTTGAGCAGTGGGGTTCAAAAAACCAGAGACTATTAGTAAAAATGTAGCTATTTTGCATGTTTCAAATCAGAAGTAATATTATCAACAGAATTTTTGTTTTGTTTTTAAAACTGTTTCAGATAATATAGTTTATTGTTGCAGTAAATCAGTAATTTTGATAGATATGGAAGGAAGTATCACTGAGTTCAGGCACTCCGAAATGGCTCTCAGTCCAACCAGAGAAGCGTTCTCCACTTCAGATGGATCACTGGGGATTGTCCTGCACACTTAGTTTACGTCTAATTTATCAGCTAATGTTGGCCCAGTTTATACTCTAACGATATTCCTCAGAGATAAGCTGCCCTTAAAAGACCTAGAACCATAGATTAATTACACAATTAAACCATCTGTGATTAGACTACAGAGATAAATACTTGGTTAGAGTGGTGTTTTATAGAGGAGTCACTAGGGCTGTCAAACGCATGCCTTCCCTTTATCTTCTCCTCAGGATTAGAAACGGGGTAAAGTTTATAGGAAGGGTCATTGATTGTTAGAAATCATTATACTGTACATCAACCACATGAAAGTAAATTAAGTCCAAAGTAAGAGTTTCTTTCCTTGCTGGTCAATAGGTAAGATATAGAACATACAGTGTTCTACAAAAAGTATTTGCAGACTTAAGACTCAAGGACAATAACTATAATGGTAACTAATTTAGCATCCACACCAATGCATGGTAATAATAAGTGTGCTCTGCAGTTTTGTTGTGTGCTGATTTAAATACACAAGCCCTCTAAAGTAGAGTGGATTCTGATTGGCTGTCAATGTTTTTATCATTCAGCAGCTGGAAAAATAATGTTTCCAATCATTTAGCCTGATTAAACTCTGCCCCTCCACAATCTCAAATTTAAGCCATTATGACTTTAAGCTGCAAAACGTCTTGGTTACATACGTAACCCTCATTCCCTGATGGAGGGAACGGAGATGTTATGTTGAATGACATATGGGGTCTCACTTGGGAGGCCAATCATCTCTGAGTTTAAGAGAAAACGCTAATGAAAATTGGCTAGTGGATTTAACACACCTGAGCCAATCCCCGTGCCCACGGATATAAATAGGCGGCAGGTGCATCCACTCACTAGTTTTTAAGCTGAGGAGCCGAGAACGTTTTCTGGCAACAGGTTCAAGGTTGTGGCATGGGGACATAACGTCTTCGTTCCATCCATCAGGGAACGAGGGTAACTTGCGTAACCTGGACGTTCCCTATCTGTCAGTCACTACGAGTTATGTCGAACGACATATAGGGTCCTATGGAAAACGCCACAACCTGAACACCGTCACAATCCTGTGGCTACGCTTAATGTTGTAACCTTCCCAAAGCCCCAGTGCAAATTCACTGACCTTGGTACCGAAGGGGCCAATGGGTGAGTACATCACTGCTGGAGAAGGCCACGCTGCTGTTCTGCCCACACAAAGTTAGAAAGATTGCTTCGAATCTTCCCTATTTGTTGTTCTTACAGCTTGGCAAGACGATAGGGGAGCAACCCTTTGGAAAAGGTCGCTACAAAGACCACATCCTACCCGTAGGGAGGTGACATGTGGAGATACTGATATGGTCTGACCCAGGGGGCAGTGCTACTTATGGAATGGGTCTCTGAGGCAGGTCCTACCTTAGAGTAGGGATGGCTGAGGTGTGTCTTTGTATCATAAATATTAAGTTATGATACTTTAAAGAAATATAAAACAAACATAATTAAATGATAACGCAATGTATTGTTCAAAAATAAGACCTACATTGAACATATAGTTAATGTCATCATAAACCTTTGTTACCGACCAAAATCACCATGGGACTTGATAAAAGATATAAAACATGGTAAAAGAGGGTACATTTTTTTTATTGGTAGTTGAAAGCATTAACAAAGCCTATTTATTTTATATAAAACACGCAAGGCACAGGGGATGTGTACACATTTGTGAATGACAAACGTCTCAACTCTTTAGCAATCAGCTTTCATCTGAGTTCTGCAGGAGCAGATTCCATGTAGGAATTCTCTGTAGGAAAGCATGTAAAACTCACTTCTTAGTTCTAACAATCACGACAACCTTTGCTTTTTATTTAGAGAAGAACCAGCATCATTCTAACACAATGGTTTAGTCTTTTCCTAAAAGCAACCATGATCCATTTTGAAAACATCACGGATCCTGGAAAGGTTCATCTGTACCATGTGCCTATCCAGTATCTAAAAATCAGCATTAAGGAGCAGAGAGCTGTGTGGGTGTACCAGCTACAGTGGGGGCAAGTGCACTGATGTGTTCACCAGCATAGGATTAACATGGTGTGGATATTTAGAGAGGCTGAGAAAAAGAACTCGGATTGAGTGAAAAAGTTGATATGTATTGTTTGTTAAAATCACTTTCTTGATGTAAAATTGTGATGTAACAGAAGTAGGTAGAGATCTTTTTTTCCATATTGTGAATATATGTAATGTGTACATCCAAGTGAATTAAAAATAAAGGGAGGGGTCTTGGTTTTATCCATTGGTGGTTGATTGAAAGTTGGCAGATCTGAATGTGACCTTGAGGTAAAATGTAAAGGTAATTTTACAGTTGGCAGGTTTAGTTAGGTTAAAACAAACTCTGATGCAATTACTTTGCTATGCGGTTCAACTAAATAAGTGAACGCTGCCATCTGAACCTTGGGGGGAAAATATTCAAACATATGTCTATGATGCATTTTTGCTATTCGCAATTCAGAAGCAAGATCGCGCTCATGCGTAAGATCAAATACACTGAAAAATATGTCCAACTGGCCGGCTTGGAGAGTATTCACTTAAACATAGTTTATGTCTTAAGTGGACGAGAATAGTTGGGAAAAAATCAGATGCGTGTCAATATATTGTCTTAAAGTTACAGACTGGCACTTGTACTACTATATATACTACTATACTACTATATATATATATATATATATATATATATATATAAAACAAAAAGTACCAATAACAATACTGTTAAAGTACCGAATCGATAAGCAGTATTGGTAAAATTAGTAATACCATTAAAACCTTAACAATACCTTTTCCTACTTTAAACAAACTAAAAACAGAACATGTCAGAGGATGCAATCCTTAAATGGTATTGGATCAGTTTCAGCTAATACTCAGAATTTCGGTATCCAAATCGGTCAGTTTTGAAAAAAATAATATGAATGTATATCTAGATTTAAGTGGACTAAATGTCTGAGATGTCTTTATATATACATCATCTGAAAGCTAAATAAATATGCATTCCATTGACATATGGTGTGTTAGGATCTGACAATATTTGCCCGAGATACAGCTATTTGAAAATCTGGAATTTGAGGGTGAAAAAAATCCAAATACTGAGAAAATCGCCTTTAAAGTTGTCCAAATGCAGTTCTTAGCCGTGCATATTACTAATCAAATAATATTATTTAATATATTTACGGTGGGATATTTACCAAATATCTTCATGGAACATGATCTTTACTCAATATCATAATGATTTTTGGCATTAAAGAAAAAAAACGATAATTTTGACCCACATTGTTTTTTTGTCTATTGCTAAAAATATACCCCAGCGACTTAAGACTTGTTTTGTGTTCCAGGGTAACATATGTATTCCCAGGAGAAGTCTAACATTTCACCAGAAGTTATGACATTTTGACAAAACATTAAAGCTAAAAAAACATGCATGGATAGGTTGTTCACAATAAAATCTATAAGAATCATTAAGAAAATAAATAGGTTGAATTAGCTGAAATAATGCTAATAAAGGAAGTCATAGGGTATTACTTTACACATTACAGATAAAATGAAATCTATGTAATGAGTGGATTAGGGGATCTGCATCTATTAGACACCGGTTAGACCCCATAATTTAAAATTCAACACAAAGTGTGAATTGGGTGCTAATGAGTCTGAGTGTGATGATATGTGTTTGTGTGTGTCTGTGTGTGTGTGGTGTCAGTTGAAGCGAGACCATATGGAAGACGCCACCTGGTGTGTCTGTTTGTCTTCTTCAGAGAAGAAGATCAAAGCAAGACGCAACATCATCACAGAGTCAATCACAGTATTTACTCAAGTCTTCCCATTTATTCTGGAATTAGAGGGATATTTTTTACTTGCTGATTGGTACACGTTGAAATGAGCTAAGATGTACTGTCAAAACTGCTGGTAAACTGGTACATCTTTTTGCATATTCCACTAGTTTGCTTACCAGTATCACTAAATTGCATGTTATCCAGACACATAAGCAGAAAAACAGAAAAAGCTAAGAAATATGTGTCCTCACCAATGAAAGCTGCCACTTGTGTGGAGTTTCCTTAAAGGCATATTTTAGGTTGAATTTATGGGCCGTATCTGTGAAATGCTGTTGATTACCACAAACAATAATTTCACCCCTTTATATAAATGAGTGAGAAACCCATTTATTCATTACCATAATAGGAGCCTAGAAGGCAAGCAGGTCAACCACAATAAATGTTTAATATTTAGTATTTCTTACCAACCCTGTATGTCCACAGTTATATACAGTTTTTATATTAATGTCAGGACTAGCTAAAAATTTAAAGCTAGTTCCATGTCAGGATACCAGGAATAGCATGGGAAGGATGTGACACCAGTAACCATAAAGCACTGTTTACATGGAACTAATAGCCAAGTTTTGCAAATGTATTATCTTAATAAGGCATAATGAGAGGTTTCTTCAACTAATCTCACTTCAAAATATGACTAATCTGACTATGTTTCCTTTTAATCTAAACTTCTAATGCAGCGCCTTGGCTTTCCGTTAGCCTATTAGCTTGTCTTCCACATTTCTATTCACTTTTCGACTTTCCAACCATATATTATTCTATCTCTCGCTCCATTTCTTTTCTCTCTCCATTTTAACGAGTTTATCAAACAACTGTGGTAAGTCAAAAATCATTTATCTCATGGCTTTTTCTCCTGTTATTGTCAATTGCACTGCTTGCCATAGTGTAACATGCTCTGTCAGCAGTGAGGGATTCACATGTGATAAATGCAGGGGAATAGTTAGGCTGACAGAGAATATTTTAGAACTACAGACATGCATCCAAAATTTTACTTTGGATAGTAAGAATGTGAGGGCTTTAGATACGGCTTTGGATGCAATTAGTTTATCAAGTCCTACATTGTTTGGTTCCGGTTGCTGAACCACCGCTGCAGGTCAACTGGGTGACTGTGAGTCACAGGACAAAGGAAGTTTAGTAGACAATTGGACGAGTTTTGGGGCAGACCTGACCTGTTAAAAAGAGATGGTCTTCTTCCTTCCAGGGGTGGTGCCACTGTTCTTTCTAGAAATATGGCACATAGTCTAAGAATTTGTACTTGATTAACTGGGACCCAGGTCAGTAAGCAGACAGACGGGCTGTTAGCTATCTCATGTCACAGAAACAATTTCTCAGCACACAGAGACTCTTTCACCTAGATATCATACTAAAGAGACTTTGTCTGTTTGCGAGCTAACAAAAAAAAACTCCAAAACAATTTATGGGTAACAATTTAATTGATGTTCAACAAATAGAAAACAGATATAATACAAATAAACACATAACGTTTGGCTTAATGAATATTAGATCCCTTTCTATGAAAATTCTTTTTGTAAATGTCTGATATGATCACAGATCATAACCCAGATGTGATCTGTTTGACAGAAACCTGGATAAAACCAGATGACTACATTAAAGATACAGGTTGTAGGACCTGCCACTAGAGGACGCACTACCAAAACAATAACAACCGCGTGGTTTGATGACGCTAAGAAGGAGTGTGGAATGATGGGATTTGTTGTCTTCTACCCAACCGCTGATGGCCATCAATCAGACGATATGAAAAAGATTACCACTTGTCCAACAAATATATACACTCGTGTACATTCAAACACAATAATTGGGCATACATAGCAAACGTGAGTTCAATGACTTGCGCGAGTAGATTACATACAAAGTCAATGCAAAGACGCGATCAGACTATGGATCAGACTCGTCCTCGCGCGGGTCTAGAGATGTGATGCCCCGCGTTTGGCGTGTATGCCCCATAATACTAATCTTGTTGATCGTTATAATAGCATACGTTTTCTGTAAAGATACAAATCAAAACAACTCACCTGTCGAGTAAAACCACAAGCGAGATCGGCATCTCTTTCTAGTTGAAGTTTGTCATGAAGCTCTCTCCATCTAGAAAATGCAACACCAATATTTCTCTCTTTCTCTCTTCTTTTTGCTCTTTCTCTCCTCTTGTCCCAAACTCTTCTTGGGTCATTTGGTTGGCCCGTACGCTTACGTTTATGCAGAGGTGGAAAGTAACGAATTACATTTACTCGCGTTACTGTAATTGAGTAGCTTTTTTGTGTACTAATACTTTTTAAAGTAATTTTTTAAATTTGTAATTTTACTTTTACTTAAGTATATTTTGTTTGAAGTATTGTACTTCGCTACATTTTAAAACACATTAATTACTGAGTAAAAAAAATAAAAATAAAAATAATAAATCGCTCCCTGGAAACTACGGCAGTAAATAATGAGCAGGAGGGCAAACTGGCGCTAAAATCAAAAGAAAGATGCAGACGGACAAAACAGGCGTTAGTGGTGCAGACACCGCTGAAAACGAAACCCCGTCATATTCTGAAGTTGAACTCGAAGGAAATGAAGTGAACCCCTGGCCATATGTATGCTCTATTATGCAGTGTAAGCTGTACTTGCCTAAAACCAAACTAGCAGCTTATAAAATCTCGACAAGACATCAACCCTTCGCAAGAATGTAGAGGTAAGCTAAATAATTGCATCGTTGCATTGGTGGTTAAAATGAAGCTTTGACATTTTAGCAAGAGGTTTTGCACAAATTAGCCAAAAAGACAGTGGTGAGGAGTGTGCTATTTTTGTTTTAATGATGTGCGCGCGCATTTATAGTGCGTTCTTTCACTGTGTCTCCTAAAATGCATTTAGAATGATCGCAAAATTGAAGATATAGGGGCAGAAAATTCACATATTTATATAATTTCATATATTAAATCAAAATCACACAAAGAATGCCATCTTTTCCATGAATATATACATACATATATATAACAGTTCAGTAAACAAGTTAATTAAGAGACTTGCGTTTTAGACACCATATTGCCTTTTTTAGCTCTATTTCTACAACAGAAAATAATTCCAAACACAGCCACCAAAGCACAGTTTTGCGTCTCTGAGCAACGTGACAGTGTTTCGTTTCTGAATGAATCAAACGTTTAAATGATTCGGTTCAATCGCAATGACTCACTTATTAACAGTGACTTGCTGACACATACTGGCCATTTTAATTTCACATTTAAAGTAGGCTATCTTTTGATTTTTTTAAATAATTAATTTCTTATCATTTCAAATGAGTATTCAACATTTTATGTCTTGTATATCAAAACATTATTCATGCATTTGTAACTGCAGGTTAAATGCATTCTTGTCCAGCACTACACAGTGTGATACATCTAAATGCCACTTCCAATGAATATTCTGCATTTCCTCTGCATTAAAAGATGAGTTTGTTGATACTGATTTCCTTGGCAACAGCCCAAATGTATTATTATTCTAAATAACTGATTCCTTTAATTAAAAACAACTACAACCCGAATTCCGGAAAAGTTGGGACGTTTTTTAAATTTTAATAAAATGAAAACTAAAAGACTTTCAAATCACATGAGCCAATATTTTATTCACAATAGAACATAGATAACATAGCAAATGTTTAAACTGAGAAAGTTTACAATTTTATGCACAAAATGAGCTCATTTCAATTTTGATTTCTGCTACAGGTCTCAAAATAGTTGGGACGGGGCATGTTTACCATGGTGTAGCATCTCCTTTTCTTTTCAAAACAGTTTGAAGACGTCTGGGCATTGAGGCTATGAGTTGCTGGAGTTTGGCTGTTGGAATTTGGTCCCATTCTTGCCTTATATAGATTTCCAGCTGCTGAAGAGTTCGTGGTCATCTTTGACGTATTTTTCGTTTAATGATGCGCCAAATGTTCTCTATAGGTGAAGGATCTGGACTGCAGGCAGGCCAGGTTAGCACCCAGACTCTTCTACGACGAAGCCATGCTGTTGTTATAGCTGCAGTATGTGGTTTTGCATTGTCCTGCTGAAATAAACAAGGCCTTCCCTGAAATAGACGTTGTTTGGAGGGAAGCATATGTTGCTCTAAAACCTTTATATGCCTTTCAGCATTCACAGAGCCTTCCAAAACATGCAAGCTGCCCATACCGTATGCACTTATGCACCCCCATACCATCAGAGATGCTGGCTTTTGAACTGAACGCTGATAACATGCTGGAAGGTCTCCCTCCTCTTTAGCCCGGAGGACACGGCGTCCGTGATTTCCAAGAAGAATGTCAAATTTGGACTCGTCTGACCATAAAACACTATTCCACTTTGAAATAGTCCATTTTAAATGAGCCTTGGCCCACAGGACACGACGGCGCTTCTGGACCATGTTCACATATGGCTTCCTTTTTGCATGATAGAGCTTTAGTTGGCATCTGCTGATGGCACGGCGGATTGTGTTTACCGACAGTGGTTTCTGAAAGTATTCCTGGGCCCATTTAGTAATGTCATTGACACAATCATGCCGATGAGTGATGCAGTGTCGTCTGAGAGCCCGAAGACCACGGGCATCCAATAAAGGTCTCCGGCCTTGTCCCTTACGCACAGAGATTTCTCCAGTTTCTCTGAATCTTTTGATGATGTTATGCACTGTAGATGATGAGATTTGCAAAGCCTTTGCAATTTGACGTTGAGGAACATTGTTTTTAAAGTTTTCCACAATTTTTTTACGTAGTCTTTCACAGATTGGAGAGCCTCTGCCCATCTTTACTTCTGAGAGACTCTGCTTCTCTAAGACAAAGCTTTTATAGCTAATCATGTTACAGACCTGATATCAATTAACTTAATTAATCACTAGATGTTCTCCCAGCTGAATCTTTTCAAAAATGCTTGCTTTTTTAGCCATTTGTTGCCCCCGTGCCAACTTTTTTGAGACCTGTAGCAGGCATTAAATTTTAAATGAGCTAATTAAGTGGATAAAAGTGTAAAATTTCTCAGTTTAAACATTTGCTATGTTATCTATGTTCTATTGTGAATAAAATATTGGCTCATGTGATTTGAAATTCCTTTATTTTTCATTTTATTAAAATTTAAAAAACGTCCCAACTTTTCCGGAATTCGGGTTGTAGTTTGAGATTAATAGACCTATCCCAGGGGTGTCAAACTCAGTTCCTGGAGGGCCGTAGCCCTGCAGAGTTTAGTTCTAACCCTGCTCCAGCACACATATCATGTAGTTTTCAAATAAACCTAAATGATTAGATTAGCTGGATCAGGTGTGTTTAATTAGGGTTATATCTAAACTGTGCAGGACTGTGGCCCTCCAGGAACTGAGTTTGACAACCTTGGCCTGTCCCATTTTTGACTCCCTCCCACTGTTAAAATGTAACTAAGTAATTTTTACTCTGAGTAAATTTTAAATGAGCTACTTTTTACTTTTACTTGAGTAGATTTTTAGACTGGTACTTTTACTTGTACTTCAGTAAAATTTCATTAATGTAATGGTACTTTTACTTGAGTAGAATATTTTTGTACTCTTTCCACCTCTGCGTTTATGTGGTTCCTACGTATGGGTAACTAACATCATTAACAGGCGAATGCACTGCCCCATGTCACTGTCAGGGGCGGACTGGGACCAAAAAGTGGCCCTGGACTTTCTGGCCCACAGCAGCCCACCACTTCAAAACGCAAACGCCCCTGTTTTGATGTAATTTATTTATTTGATATTTAAGTATACTGTTTGGGGATTTTAACCAATAGGGCAACTGATCCTCCATCGAAAAAAAAAAAAAAAGATAACCTGCGTGCTGCAGCTGTTCATTTAGCGACTCCTAGTGAGCGATACATGTTCATCACGAGACAAACATTCTCCTAGAACTCACACTTTGCATTCAATTAACCAGTGTTGGGGAGTAACTAGTTACATGCAACTTAATTACGTAATTTAATTACAAAATAAATGTAACTGTAATCAGTTACAGTTACTAGGAAAAAATGAGTAATTAAATTACAGTTACTTCTGAAAATTTTAAAGATTACAGTGGGGATTACATTTGAATATTTACACACATCCACATACAGATGTAATTGATTTCTTTCCCAAATTGAACTGACTATTCTGAGACGTACGGCCCTATAATTTCCGCGATGCAGAAACATAGTCTGGTTAGTAGAATCCAGTCATAAAAACGGGATTGCTATTGCCTAACACGGACGGAATATGCCACATTGGACAAATATATCAAAAGTACACTTGCATCAAAGCATATGCAAAGTTTTAATATTTGCTATAAATTCAGAGACAAAGGTTACTGTTGTTAAACCATGCCACAAATTTACATATTTATTTATTTTAAAATAAATACAAATGGTAATCCATTTGCAATAATAATAATTAAAAAAAACATGGTTACTGTACTTTTACGTAATAAAAGCAGTTAATTTTTGTGAGGGAAAAACATGACTCATGTTCAGTATTAGGATTTTATATTGTAGTGATGCACTCAATTTGACATGTAGGCAATTTAGAAAGTATAGTTTTGTTAAATCTTGAGTGTTAAAGTCATGAGGTAGATGGATAACAGGGCAAAATAAAGAGACTGAAAAGAAAAAAGAAATGAAGTGAAGGTGAAGTTCAGGAGAGAACTTTTAATTATTTTGCATGTCCCCAAACTAAAGATTTAAATCTTTTTTTATATCAGGTCCATACAAAAAATAGTGTTGTCCATGAATTTGTTTGTATGAGTTTGAGATTTCCCGGTCTGAAATTTTATCCCAGTCCGCCCCATGTGGAAATTAATGAAGCAGACATGCAGGCATGTGTTCAAATGTGATCATCTTAATTCAAGTGATGAAGGATTGTAAAAGTCTGACAGTATTGAGCACTGCTGTAAGGTTAAGGTTACTCCTGAATGGTGTAAATGTTTAAAGATGATTAACAGTTGCAAATAAACATTTATTGGAGATTTTGAAAAGTAATCAAAAAGTAATCAAAACTAATTAGTTACATTACTTTAATAAAGTAATTGAAAAAGTTACACTACTATTACATTTTAAATAGGGTAACTTGTAATCTGTAACCTATTACATTTCCAAAGTAACCTTCCCAACACTGCAATTAACAGATGCATGAATATGCGGTAATATAAGTTCATGATCCGATTCGTGAACAGATTATTCTCTTGAGTAAATCTTTTAAAATAATCATTTATTTTGTTTAACGAAAACATTGTGGAAACCAGTGGTTCACAAACTGGATAGATCTGAGGTGCAGGGCTCGCAAAATCGCTAGCCCGACGTCCAGGGGCTATTGTGTTTTGCAGTCGGGCTCCAAAATGTATCACTGCTCTTCCCGACGGGCTATAGTGAATAGTGATTTAAAATTCGCGTTGTTCACTCGCTTGGAGGGGTGAAATGTATCGTAGTTGATCGTTTTCACTTGTTTCTAAATCTTGCTGATTCAACTTTTTTAAACAATTTGCGCGCGTTCGAAGCTTGCGCGCACTCGTTCAAAGCACGCGCTGTGAGCAGCATTTCAGACAATGCGCGTACAAAGAATTAATTCATCTTTTGGGTATCCTAACTTCTGAATGAATAAATACACACACAATTATTTCAAAATAATTGTCTCTGCAAGTATTCTCGTAAACACAGTCGGTTATGTTTTAAGTGAACGTATACAGTGGCCTGCTGCTCAGAGAAATTCGCTGTACCAGATGAATCTGTCTCTCTCTAAATTAGACGAAAACGCGCTTGTTGGCTGCGCGATCGACTCACTCATCCATTTGCGTAGAAAAGAGATGTAATATTATGATTTCCGTCAATTAAAAAAAAATAAATAAAAAATATATATATATTTGTGTACCGGGTGGGCCGGCCCACATTGGCTAGCGGCCCACCGGGAAAAGTCCCGGTGCTCCAGATGGCCAGTCCGCCCCTGGTCACTGTTTAGAATGGGATTTTCTCATGATTTACAAGTATTTGAAAACATGAGAGATATTTTTAGTAATCAGCTGGACAAAATATATAACACTAGCCCAATATCTTACAAATTGTACCTTTAAATGCTTACTTTAAATGAGTTAAATGTGATTACTGTTATAAATATGAGCTTAATCCAAGTAAAGGGGGAGGTGTTGTTACATTTCATAGTAATATTTTCAGTATTTTTCAGAGCTCTGGTTTTAAGTATAATTAATTTGAAGTAATGGTGCTTCATATACAAGCAAAGAATTTATAAAAAAATTGCAGAGTTAGTGTTGGCTGCAGATAAAGTCTTACTTTTTGGAGATTTTAATATCCATGCTGATAATGAAAAAGATGCATTGGGATCAGCATTTATAGACATTCTGAACTCTATTGGAGTTAGACAAAGTGTTGGGCCAAATCATTGTCGTAATCATACTTTAGATTTAATACAGTCACATGGATTTGATGTTAATGATGTTGAAATTCTGCAGCAGAGTGACATATCTTGGATCGGTTCTCAAGTTCCTGGGCTTTTTTGCACGTTTGTCACCTTGTATATGTTAAATTAAAGTAATTTTTGTGATAGACCCTTGCCTGTGTCTAATTGTATGTCTTTCAGTATGCGGATATTTTTATTTTTTATTTTTTGTATTGCATGGAGGGAAAGTACTTCTACTTAAAGAAAGAAAGCTCCAAATACTGATCTGCTTATTTTTCATCTATTTAGAAGAATATTAAATACAGTGGTTAAATTAACAAAAAAAAAAAAAAAATTCAACAGACGCAGACATTTCCCAACAGCACAGCAGTGCTTGACTTTTTGAACTTCTTTACTTCCAAGATCGATACTATTGACTATCGATCTGAGACAAAATTCTAACCATGCAGCTGTCAGCTACAGTATCACATGAGACAGTGCACTATAGATTCCCTGAGGAATAATTCCACTTATTCTCTGCTAAAGGAGAGGAAGTATTGTTCACTCACCTAAAGGATTATTAGGAACACCATACTAATACTGTGTTTGACCCCCTTTCGCCTTCAGAACTGCCTTAATTCTACGTGGCATTGATTCAACAAGGTGCTGAAAGCATTCTTTAGAAATGTTGGCCCATATTGATAGGATAGCATCTTGCAGTTGATGGAGATTTGTGGGATGCACATCCAGGGCACGAAGCTCCCATTCCATCACATCCCAAAGATGCTCTATTGGGTTGAGATCTGGTGACTGTGGGGGCCATTTTAGTACAGTGAACTCATTGTCATTCTCAAGAAACCAATTTGAAATGATTCGAGCTTTGTGACATGGTGCATTATCCTGCTGGAAGTAGCCGTCAGAGGATGGGTATATGATGGTCATAAAGGGATGGACATGGTCAGTAACAATGCTCAGGTAGGCCGTGGCATTTAAACGATGCCCAATTGGCACTAAGGGGCCTAAAGTGTGCCAAGAAATCATCCCCCACACCATTACACCACCACCACCAGCCTGCACAGTGGTAACAAGGCATGATGGATCCATGTTGTCATACCATCTGAAAGTCTCAACAGAAATCGAGACTAATCAGACCAGGGAACATTTTTCCAGTCTTCAACGGTCCAATTTTGGTGAGCTCGTGCAAGTTGTAGCCTCTTTTTCCTATTTGTATTGGAGATGAGTGGTACCCGGTGGGGTCTTCGGCTGTTGTATCCCATCCGCCTCAAGGTTGTGAATGTTGTGGCTTCACAAATGCTTTGCTGCATACCTCGGTTGTAACGAGTGGTTATTTCAGTCAAAGTTGCTCTTCTATCAGCTTGAATCAGTCAGCCCATTCTCCGCTGACCTCTAGCATCAACAAGGCATTTTCGCCCACAGGACTGCCGCATACTGGATGTTTTTCCATTTTCACACCATTCTTTGTAAACCCTAGAAATGGTTGTGTGTGAAAATCCCAGTAACTGAGCCGATTGTGAAATACTCAGACCGGCCCATCTGGCACCAACAACCATGCCACGCTCAAAATTGCTTAAATCACCTTTCTTTCCCATTCTGACATTCAGTTTGGAGTCCAGGAGATTGTCTTGACCAGGACCACACCCATAAATTCTTTGAAGCAACTGCCATGTGATTGGTTGATTAGATAATTGCATTAATGAGAAATTGAACAGGTGATCCTAATAATCCTTTAGGTGAGTGTATAAACTTGTCAAATCATTGAAACCAACAACGTGTTAGACCCTGTTTCATCTAAACTATTAAAAGTGGTGCTTCCAGAAGTAATAGATTCTTTTCTAAATATTATTAATTTGTCAGTCAATCAGGGTACTGACTTTTATTAAGCCTTTTTTTATTAAAAACTCATATTCCTAGATCCTAGAGAATTAGTCAATTTTAAGACTGATCTCAAATCTCCCTTTTCTTTCAAAAATACTAGAAAAGGCAGTATCCTCTCAGCTATGTTCCTTCTTAGAGAGAAATGGTATCTCTGAAGATTTCCAGTCAGGATTTACACCGCATCATAGTACTGAGACTGCTCTCATCAGATTTACAAATGCTCTTGCTCTTATCATCCAATCCAAGTTGTATTTCTTTGTTAATGCTACTGGATCTTACACCTGCAGGTGACACTAGCGACCACAACATTCTTTTGAGTAGACTGCTAATTATGTTGGCATTAGTCGAATTGCATTGGCATGGTTCAAATCTTTCTTTTCTGGCTGTTATAAATTTGTAACAGTGAATGAAGAGGTATTATATTGACAGAACCGATCATAGAATTCTGGGGGCCCTGTAAAACTGTATCGGCTGGTTGGGGGGGGGGTTATGAATGACTGAAAAACACGCATTTGTGGGCCCTATCATACACCCGTTGAAATGCTGTGTTTTTGCTAGTTTCAGCCCGACGTTGTAGTTTAAATAGCAAATCCATCCTGATCTAAAAACGAGGAATGTTCAGGCACATTGCACATTGAATATTGAGGCAAGTGAAATAGACTGCGTCATTGACCAACAAAAACCTGGTCTAAAGTCATTGGCCCAGGAGGTATTTTTTATTTAAAGAGCGCATTAGTATAGGTGGGTCCACAGCACATACACACTGCTTATTACACACACAGGGACACACAGCTGTGTGTCAAATATTAAAAATTTAACGATCGCAATGTAAAAGATTATTATTGTGTAGGCTACATTAATATATAAATGCCTACGTCATAATGGATAGTCATTTCATGTATCAGAATTAGGCTACCTATTTGCTTGTGCATGACCAGCTCCATTTCATCTCTGCAGACGCGTTCTGTCTATGCATTTACAAATTTCGTCGTATAAATAGCAAATCCACCATGGCACGACCGCAACTAGCTCTTAAAGAAAATGGCAGATGAGACTCTAATTGAATTGGGATATGAGTGTTCATAATCGAATGAATGCAACGCATTTGTTCGTGTATCACTCCGTTATGAATCACATTCTTGGAAAGTGCTTGAGAAACAGTGTTTTCAGATACTGAAAGCTGATTGGTTTGAATGGTTTACCTATGACGATGATTGGTTATGTATTTGTCAGGATGCAACTCTAAAGCAAATGTGGTTGTATCATTTCATGCTGTTAACCCTCTCTGTTGATCTGAGATTAGAAGGATTATATAGATTAATGCTCAGGGATTTCTGGAGTATCGTAGATTTGTAGACAAGATTATGTATGACTTTGTCATTAACATTTGTCGTCACCTACTGGTGTAACAATGTTTATTAATTAATTAATAAACAATTAATTAATCTGAATAAATCTTTAGTGAATGGGTTTATAAGATTTCACTTACAAATCAAAATAACCTTGATTCATTTAAAACTTCATTTTTACAATACACATAATTCAAGTAATGCAGCTTTAAATGATTCTAATTAAAATCACAGAATCCTTCCATACACTGTTCTAAAAGACACTCGCTCTATCAGTATCAAAAACAAATAATTACAATTATCACTGGACATAGTTTTCAAATTACATAATCATTAAATATCAACTCTTCATATCTTTCTAAATGACCTCTCCTAAACCAAAAGTGACAAAAGAGTGAGATAACACCCTCATGTTTCCACGCACGCACAACACACACACACACACACACACACACACACACACACACACACACACACACACACACACACACACACACACACACACACACACACACACACCTGTATTTGCTGTAATGCTTTTGATAATGTAGCATATGGCAATTTGGTTGTGGCCTATATTAATAACTGGTATCACTGTTTGATGACAGCATAATAACAGAGATTTTGACCATTAAAACTATGATTTGAAGCATCAGTCACTCCCAGAAACCTATAAAAAAATATTAACTTTTTGTACATGTAGTGAACATAAAGTTCACCTATTATTTTATCACTAATTTATCAAATTAAATTTAATAAAATTTCTCACCGATTAATCTGTCTACAAGTACACTTCTTTTTGTTAAATCTCTGATTGAATTTTCCTCAGGTTACACGCATGTCTTAATGCATTTCAAGATCATAGAAATTACTTCTGTGGAATGATATATAATATATAAATGTATACTATTTCCACTGCGAAACAACAAGTAAGATGACTCACTGTTTATCAAGTGCCCATTTCCTGTTTATTAGTGAATATTAAATTATTACAGCTTCTCTTCCTCTGTTTTTTTCCCTTCTTCTACCAGCATCCATCATGAATCCCATGTCACATCTATACTACAAAAAGAGCAGCTACTCTCCATACCGAGACAGAATCCCTCTACAGATTGTCCGAGCGGAGGTAGAGCTGTCTCTAGAAGAGCGCTCGTTCCTTTCAGCTGTAGAAAAGGGCGACTATGCAGGGGTCCAGCATGCACTGCGTGAGGCGGAGGTCTATTACAACATTGACGTCAACTGCGTGGATCCGCTAGGCCGCAGTGCGTTATTAATCGCTATTGAGAATGAGAACCTTGAGGTGATGGAGCTGCTTCTGGATCATGGAGTGAACACTGGAGATGCTCTTCTCTATGCCATTCGTAAAGAAGTGGTGGGAGCCGTAGAGTTACTGCTGTCTCACAGGAAACCCAGTGGAGAGAAACAGGTCAGTATATGTGTTGTTGACTGTCGAAAAGAGTGTCGCTGTGATTTTGCCAAGTAAGACATGTTCCTGGATCAAATCTTTCTGGATCAACATTATTGTCCAAAAATACAGACTTAACCCAGTCCCTACCCCTAAACCTAACCCTACCCATACTTTATTCCTATAATGATAGCTGATTAACAAGGGTGTAGAAGCATCTAACCCTGATTGTAAGCCTAAAACAGATATTTCCTGAAAAAATATATCTCAATTCTGATTGGTTGATTGGAATGTTGTTCCAGGATCAACAATGATGTTGATCCAGGATCAACAATGATGTTGATCCAGGAACATGTTGTTCTTGGTGAAATAACGCTCACCTGAAAAGAGACACTTTACACTAGTATCAATTTCTGTCATGGTTCAGGTTGGTTTATGCATTCTTAGTCTAGACTCGATCTGATAATGTTGGATAAGTAAGTTAAGAAGCCTAAAAGCGATACCAGCAAAACATATCGGCCTGATTGAGCTTTTCAGATGGTTTAGACTGTAATAACCAGGTGCAATGAAACAAATTTCTTGCGGAAAGTTATTTGTCTGTACACACTGAAAACCATATAAAAAATGCTGCTTAACACGATATAATCACAGACAGTCAAAACAATTTTATGTTTTATGGAATGCAACAGTCAGGTTCCAGAAATGGATTTTTAACTAGTTTTTATACACCTTTAAAGACAGACCTATTGTGAGCTCTGTGGTTGTTAATCAATCATACATTCTTTTATTGAAACGATTATATTTCATATTATTTCAACATATTTTCTCAAAGAGTCGTTTTTAACAATGGAATGCCTGGTGAAAAACTACATTTCCCATAATGCTGTAAAGAAAACTCCACCAATCAGAGAGTCACGGTGAGCAAATCCACTCTGCAGGAAACCATGATGTAGTTGAGTATTGACACGCTCTCAAAATACTTCGATTCTGCTTTTTTTTTTTTTTCAGTATATATTTTGAAATATTTTTATATACTATACATGATCAACAACTCTAAAATGAATAATTTAACATTTCTCCATAGTTTTTTTTATCTGATAGATATCTGACTGGTTCTGAAAGCAAGTTTAAACAGTTTAATGAAATAAATCATGAGTTTGAGATTCATTTGTATTTTTGACTGATTCTTTAAAAAGAAGAACTAATTAAAAAATAGTCATATTCTGAATCAGATGCAAGACAACCCTAGAAAAATTGTCTTTGCATTCTTTAATAAGCTCATAACTCTGCTAAAACATAATTTCACTTGCTGTGGTGATGTGCATTTGTTTGCAGAGCAGGAAATGCTTTCATAGTGTGGTTCTTTAGTATAGTACAGTACAGTATTTCATCCACATCAGTGATCAAATTTGATTGAAACTTTGTGATTGTCAGTGGCATTGAAAATCACACTAACACTAACTAGCACTAGCTTGCTCTATTCTTCTGTTTTCTTTTCAATTATTATATAACACACACAAAAAATCTTGCTATGCATACTGCATGAACCTTGTCATAGCACTTGGATATCATTGCTCTCCTGTTTGTTTTTTATTGCTTCCATTGTCCTCATTTGTGAGCTGCTTTAGATAAAAGTGTCTGCTAAATGACTAAATGTAAATGTAAATCATTAAAATCATCTGATACAAGTAAAAAAAAAAAAAAAAAAAGAACCTACTCTGAATAACAACTAGTTCTTGATTCCCAACTGCGTGCACCTGCTTAGGACACAGTACATATAAATATAGTGTTTGCATATGCATATTGTCAGTGTCTTCCTACAAACTCGATGCCATATCACTGTATGTGTGAACAGTGTGTATGCAGGTGGGAACTGTTCATATTTGTGTTTGCACTCTATGTGTGCATGCGTTCGAATGAGTAGGTGTTCCAAAGCTAATAGAAATGATGAGGTGGCAGAGATTTATCTTTCAGATTTGATTTTCACCTCACATAGCATGACAAATCTTTATTGGATTGCATTTTGTTATCCTCTAATCTTTCCCCCCAGATTAACCTGAAAAGCTTGCATTCCTGTATTCTCATACTGTATATCGAGTTTTGCAGCATGCTTGATTTGGTGGTCAGTGGAGGATGAAGGGTAATGTAACTTCAAGCGAGTTCTGCTAACGTACACTAAAAAGGGGCATGAGACAGCGTTATTCACTGTGAACTAAGATTTGTACAGCGTGGTGCCAGAAGGAAGCCACTACAGACAAAAGCCGTCATTATGAATTTATCAGTGCTTGAGGTTATAAATGCCTTTTTCTAAGGAGTAGAATCAGTGATGCATACAGAATCGCTCACATCTACAGGTGAATAGCTGATGTAAAGCTGAGCAGGAAATGCAGATTCTGCAGAAACGCATTAAATTAATAAAAAAATTAATAAAGTAATTTGGAAACTCATGTCATTTAGTGCTTGAGTTTCATGGTTGACCCAATAAAATGTGTCTCATTAACAATTTCTCACACATGTAGACACTTCAGTTCTCAACAATGTAAAGTTAGCATGTATGATCTGAACATTCAGATGTATACTCTTTTATTTATTTTCTATTTATTCTATCAAGTACATATGTTCATGAGGTGGACAAGGTGCTCAACTCAAGTTCCACTGTTCACCATAAAAATCACCTCTCTGATGTAAACACTTTTGAGTCCATAATAACTAATCATTAAACACTAAAATGTCTGCCCCTCATCTCATTTTGCACAGAAAAAAAATTAAGCTTAATTTCAACATTTGCTCTCCCTGTCTAGTCCCATGCAAAGCTTGCTGGAAACTCTGCCCAGTTTCGGTAATGCAGGGTTACTGCCAATGAAAAATATACATTTAAAGGATTATTGGATTGAGCAAAATTCTGTTTTACAAATTTAGACAGATTAAATGTAGTAAAAATAAACTGTGACAGCATGTTCAAGAATTGTACTGTATTAACATATTTTAATGATGTAAATTGATCAAGCAGTTTTGTGTGCATGTGTGTGTCTGTGTTTGTATGTGCATATTTAATGGAATATCATTTTTTACATAATGTCAAATGTCAAGCTATCCCTTTAAACTAAAAATTATTGGATGTTCAAAATGTCCCACCCTAATTTCCTGTTTCAATATGTCAACTAAAGAATCAAAGCTGAGCTTGTCTAGTAATTTTCTGAGGTCTTTATGAGTTTTTAAGGGGTGCTATTATGCTTTTTCACTTTTTCAACTTTAGTTAGTCTGTAATGTTGCTGTTTGAGCTTAATAAAGATCTGCAAAGTTACAAAGTCCAATTCAATTCAATTTGTGATATCACAAAGCTCGACGAATGGGATGAGACCTGGTTGAGCTGCTTTAGAGAAGGCAACGAGTGTTATCACTATGTCAGAGACGTGCTAGTGTTCCCAAGACAGATGAGCTTAGAGTGGTTACAATCATCCAGGTTTAAATCGCGCTCAAATTGATTTGATTTTGATGCAATATTTAAACTGAAGTTCGCAACAGTCTGCTTTGGTAAGAGGCAGGACATTTCCCGACCAGGCGCAGCACAGACTGGCCCAGCTAACCAATCACAGCACAGACTGACCCAGCTAACCAATCACAGCACATCTCGTATTCCAGAAGGCAGGCCTTCATTTCATACATGAACTATAGAGCATCACAGTCCCGCCCACAGCCCGAGAGAGCTTTGGTGCCGGAAGTAGATTTCCCATTCATTTCTCCCATTGACTTTCAGAAAAATCCGTATCTAAAGAGTTTTAGAGCATGTGTGAGGATAACCAGCTACGGCTGAACTCTTAAGCATATAACATATCATTTTGAGTGAAAAAGTTAAGAGAAATTTCCAAAAAAAGTCAAAGGTACAAGACTATGTACATATTTTCATTTCGAGCGAAGGAACTACTCATCCCATAAACCACCGCGCCTCACTGAAGTTGACTGAAGCCACAACCGCGAACGAGCCTTTTGAGCGACTTCAAATATGACGACGGCATCGCAAACTTTTTCCTCCAGTGAATTTTATTTTATATAGTGAATGTGCAGTAATAGCAGTTCTTTCAGTATTAATCGTGTAAATCAATAGTGTTTTATATAGGTATTGTGTATTGATTTTGGAGATAATGATTGCACTGATAAGTCTACCTTGCAAAAACGCAACACAGGTTTTTATTTTATTTTATTTTTTTATTAATGATCTTCAGTCTTCACGGAGCTTTGCGGGGTTTAACCAGACGGTTACACGAGTTCCACCAATCAGATGCATCACTGTGGGATTGTGGGATTATTCAGGATTGTGGGTAATGAAGTACTTATCCAAGACATCGCGAATAAAAGGCATTTATCTCAAAACAAGGTTAGTGCCCCATGAACCTTATATGGCGCTTATATGAGCATATACTATCGCTTAGTACAGCCGTAGCTGGTTTTAAGTCTACCATGTATGGTTAAGTTTTTATGGCTTATACCCCAACTGTCAATGCAGAAATTGTATTGAATTTTTACTGCAGGCACCGGCTGTGGGCGGGACTGTGATGCTCTATTTGAGCCGTTCATGCCAGACTGGGGAGAGAGGTATTGTAATAATGTAAAATATGTGAAAAGAATGTGTTTTTCTAGTATGAAAGCCTGTTCTTGTACACCCCCAAAACAAAATCAAGACTTTGTAAAAAAGCATAATAGGACCCCTTTAATACAAAAAGTGATGCCGGCTTGCATTAAACAGTATTATTTACTTTAAACATAATTCCAGTGTGAACATATTTTCTACACACTGAGTGAGGAGTAAAAATCATTGTTTGTGGTTATTAACAAAAAAATCTGTGATTCCAGTTTGTTCTATATTTTCCATGGTTCACATTGTGTGGAAGTAAATGTTTTTACAATTTTACAACAGAACTGTCCTTACAATCAAACATAGTAATATTTAAATGAACCGCATAGACTCATTAATATGCAAAAGTATGATGATGTCAAGATTAATAAAAACATGTTTCTGGGCAACATTTTTAAAGTTGATGCATCTGTTTATTTTGCTATTTTAACTATGCATTATTAAATAGTTTCCATTTTATTGTTTGCATTTAATGTGGCTAACATTTTTTATTAGTGAGATCAGTGTTATTCAAATGGGTTTGTGAGTTGATGAAAAGCTAATAATTAAACTGAAATTAAGATTTAAATAAATAAATGTGGCTGCACAGTTAATTTAATTAAGATTAAATCATGTTAAATCTGGGTGTGATTATTAAATCAAAAAAGTATATATTCTGTTGCAGTTAATACTTTAAATGCTGCTTCTCACCAATCTCTGTGTGCACAATGTGCGCAGGGATCATTTGAACATTTGCATAATTTCCAGCATTTCTGTGGATAGAATTGGGCTTTTCACCAGTATTTCGCCAACATAAAAACTTGACATTTAGAATTTTTGAGAGTCAAGAATTAAGACATGAATATTAGCATTGCAACTTGAAGTGTGAAATAAAATAATTATTAGGTCTATAATTATCTTTTTTAATTCATATTTTACAGGACATTTGTAATTTAAACAGTAATATATTTATATGTTTTCATTTTTGTAATTATTGTCATAATAATAATAAGCCCTTTATACATGCAGTCGCATATATATCATAAATAAAACATTCAAACTGAAACATTCACTAAAGAAAATTATATGTTAGATGTAATGTGACCAATGAACATTTACCAACATCAGAGAACCATGAGCATGTGAATGTGATGCTAAATCATTGGAATGCTTACAAAATCTCAAGTAAATATTTTACATCTTAGGAGTTCAGCTGCAAAACATCTGGGAGCCCCTGGGTTAGAGTAAAGATGTGGACAGATGATTTTTTTTGTAACTAATGTTTTATTCTACAGATTCACTGAGTTACGACGGGGCAATGATGATGTTTATGCAGCTCCAGGTATCTTTGTTGCTCCCCCTCTTGGATTAGACATACACACTATTATGAATACTGTTCAGAAGACAGGCAAGGGTTTCCTATACTTTTGATGTTAGAGTGAACAAGCATTAGGGGAAATGAAGCCTGTAGCCAGGTTTGTTCTTTTGCTTCATTATTTGGTTTTCTAAAGTGAACTCCAGTGGTGCAGATACATCAAGTGAGATTGTTGCGGGAAGTGCCGTGGGGCCTAAATTGGAATCTAGCCCATGTACCATGTGCCTGTTCACAGAGCATGGGCTATTTTGCATTGCTATCACTATAGCAACCCTTGCAGCCACTTGGGAGTTCTGGAGGTGGACTGTTATACTAATGGACTGAAAATAAATCTCAAAATAAAATGTGTTTGCAAACCTCACTTACTCACTTGCTGGCTTGTAACACCGACGTATACCACAAATCATATTTCCATAATGTACTCATGGCAGATATGGCTGTCTTAATGATAGGGTTGAGTATTTTGGTCATATACAGGCACTTGAAAATGAATTAATAGTATCATGCATACAATATGCTTTTAAGTGTGATTACAGTACAGCCCTTGACTCCCAAACAGAGGTAAACAATCAGGATAAAAAAGGAAAGAATTACACTATGGTTCATGGTAAAGCATCTGAGTGTATGATGAATGGGGAGAAAAGGTTCAAACGGGGTGAAAGACAGAAAGAAGGAGAGGTGAAAGAGAGGAAATGCTCTGACTGGGTTGTGGTTCATCTTTCTGACAAGGTTCATCTTCCTCTTTGGCACACAGCTGCAAGGACGGCATGATATATATGATGTTGTTCCATTCCTGAAAGGATACATCAAATACAAAGCTCCGGTTTTGGCTAATCCCTTTGAAATGTATAAATATTGTTTTTTGGCCCTCTTTTTGTATCTACTTCTATTTGTAAAACAAAAAGAAAGAAAATTCTGTTAGTATTATCATCCGCATGTTGTTCCAAGCAATAACCAGTTAATAACAACAAAATCTGTTGTAAATACACGGTTTTAATTACGAACACTTAATTACAAAAATGACTTGCAGTTCAGTAAGGGAGTCATTTTTGACCTCAATAATAGTAAACAATTCATTGGCTGAGTCTTATTCAAAGTGATAAGAGCGGGTCTGAATCTTTTTGTTCGACTCATTATAGAGAACCAGTTCATAATTTGTGTCATTATTCGTGGATTATTTTACAAGTTTGAGAAAATAAGATTGGATGAAATGGCAAAAAAAAACTGTTTCTTTTTTACTTAAATTAGAGGAAATGATGTACAAAAATATGTGTACACGTAGGGATATATGGACAGTTAGCGAAATAACTAATAAATAAATAATATTCAACTAATAAATAAGTGATTTAATTATAAGCTTGTATTGCATAAAACTGTTACAGTTTTCATAAGGTCCTTCATAACCACTTATGCGCATCATGAAAGCAGAAAGAGCTTTACACATTCAACACATTCATAATGCAAAGGTGAATTTGTGCAGAACTGTTTTAGGGGCTGTTTGTAGGAGACTTTTTTGTCCTTTTTTCACTGAACTGAGAGAGACTGGATGCAAAAATACAGCGCACTATTAGCAAGCAAACAGACTCTTTGTGAAATTGAGTCTGTCTGTTATTTTCTGTTATCTTGCTTTAAATGCATCACTGCTAAAATACAGATATCAGTTGACCTCTGTTATTGTCTACAGTTGTTTGGACGACTATTCATTTAATCAATCATTGAAATCGTAATGTTAGCGGTAAAAGTCTGTTATAATACAAACATGTTTGGTAAACAGAAAATTCCCTTAGTCTATGCAGCAAAAAAACTTCAAGATCTAATGGGACACTTCATGTAATTTTACAGTAAAATACTGTTAAAATTAACATTTTTTTTTGCAAAAAATAACTAATCACCTTTTAATTTATGGTGAAAAACTAAATTTACATTTCCAGAATTCTCTGTCTGACAGCTCACATTTGATGGGTTTTCATTGAAATAATTATGTTTATTCTTAGTTTTTTTCTGATCACTTATGTCCTTTAGGGCCCTATGTTACATTGCATGTGGTTAAATTAATGTTTATTGCATTATTTTATTGTCATATGTGTTACCTTGCTGGTCTTTTGTGTTTTTTTTTTTTTTTTTTGTATAATACCATGCCTCTTCTACACATTAGTATTTACCGTTACAAACTTTGATTCTTCATGCGGTTTCCTCTTTACCACCTGTTTTTAAGGTGGTTGTCAATAAAAGTAAAAGTCATTTTTTTTGTGTATTACAAAAAAAAAATAAAAAAAAAAAAATAGTGTATTAATATTATTTCAGTTTTTTTTTGTGCTAATATAATTATTTTACGTCAAAGTTCTGGAAAAGCAAAAATGACTGACTAGCCGAAAGTCACAGTTTGTTCTCCATTTATCTCATGGTTGATACAGCAAACAGCTGGGATATTAGAGAGCTCATTTGTGGTTTTTCGTTCCTACGAGGAGAGCTGGCTGCACACTCATCAAGTCATCTGTATTCTGCTGCTCCGCTGTGTAGTTTACATGCTGTGTGGGTTGGTGGATTGCCATACAGACTCTCAAAAGCTTGTGCAGGTGTTTTTCACACTTTTGTTCTTGTCCCCTCTTTCTCAGGTTCCATCATTAATGATGGACACCCAGTTTTCAGAGTTCACACCTGACATCACTCCCATCATGCTCGCCGCCCACACAAACAACTATGAGATCATCAAACTCTTGGTCCAACGCAAAGTCACCATTCCTCGGCCGCACCAGATACGCTGTGATTGTGTGGAGTGTGTGTCCAGCTCTGAGGTGGACAGCTTGCGTCACTCTCGGTCCCGTCTCAACATCTATAAAGCACTAGCCAGCCCCTCTCTCATTGCCCTCTCCAGCGAAGATCCCATCCTAACCGCCTTCAGACTGGGCTGGGAACTGAAAGAGCTCAGCAAAGTGGAGAATGAGTTTCGACAAGAGTATGAGGAGCTTTCTCAGCAGTGTAAGCTTTTTGCTAAAGACCTGCTGGACCAGGCACGTAGTTCCCGTGAGCTGGAGACCATCCTCAATCACCGTGATGACCAGAGCGAGGAGTTGGACCCGCGAGAGTGCCGAGACTTGGCCAAACTCAAGCTGGCCATTAAATATCACCAGAAAGAGGTGAGGATACTTCTAGTACCTACTTGAAAACTGGTTGCTGGTCAGCTACTGTTACTCAGTATAACGTTGGACATACAATATACAAATACACCATGAAAAGTACTTCTTGTACTTTATACATTTGTAATTTCTGTGGTATAAACATGCAGTATCAATGCATCAGATTTGCATCACCAACCCAAAATTTAGCTTGAGCTGCCGAAAAATGCTCAGTGTAGGGTACAGAGAGGAAGTTGATGTAGGAATTTATTTGTGTTGCAGAAATCCAATTACTTTTTTTTTTTGCAGTTTAATAACATTCTGCAGACCCTTGGTATATTTAAGAATGTATTGTTTCTTACCTAAGGCAATTGGGAAAGTGCCTTTCTAGCTTTCTCTCTGAACTTTCTGATCCAAAGGGGGATACAATGTTTGCTGAAGACCAGAGGCTTGACGAGATTAGGAAGACAGGAGATAGAGACAGTGAGAAAGAAGCTTTAGGCAGACGAAAGACAGTTGCTCTGTTCCAAAACCTTGTGAGCTGCCACATTGTGTATTGCTTATAGGCAGCTAGCTTTGGATTTAGCATCCAAATAGTCTTGGAATGGTTTTACTCTCTATCAATGCTTCAAATAAATAGTACTTTGCAACTGACTTCAAATGACATGGTATTCTAGTAAGCATAAAAACATCACAAACAAATATTAGGTTAAATAATCAATTTTTATTTTATACTGAACCGTTTTTAAAGATACTTCTCTGAGTACTGAGTGAAATAAAGTATATAGTTATTTACAGTATAATCTAAATTTCTCTTCTCCTCATCTGCCATCCTGGATTATCTTTGCTTTGAACTTGTTGCAGTGCATTATGGAATGCATTCTCCAAAAAGATACACGATGCTCCCTTAGAATATGGCCAAAAGAAAGCAACATAATTAGGTTTTAAAGCCTAACCTTCTGGAACAGCTTTCGTACTGGAAGTACTCCAGTGATGCCTTAAAATGCTACTTCTGTAGACAGATCACTAGGTTTTGGAAAAAAAACATGGTCGTAGAATATTTGCAGCATTTTGGTGAGTCAGGCGGGTGCGGGGTGGGGTTTTTTGTTCTGTAGCTGTGCATATGCAGCAAAGAAAGTATTGTAGTGCTGTGTTTGAGAGAATCTTAAGTAGCTTATATACTGTATTTTACATCTAGCATTTGAATTGAATTTCTTTCAACATTTTGATTATTTTGCTGCTGCTGGTCATCATAATATGATAGTTTAAAGCCAGAACAGTATCAGTATACAAATATGTATTTATTTTAGCCATTCTGTGTGTAATAAGTGTGATAATTCTCAGTTTATTTTGCCGTATTGACTGGTTTGCTGTATTACTGTTACTTGACATGCTCCTAAAACCTAAAACACCAATGAGCTCTAAAGTTTTTTTAAACATTTTAAATCCATTAAATATATAATATTTTCAACTTTATATTCATCAAAGAATTCAGAAGAATCTAGCAATACAACTTTAGCTTTGATAATAATAAGAAATGTTTCTTGACCATATCAGTATATAAGAATGATTTCTGAAGGATCATGTGACTCAGAGGTGGAAAGTAACGAATTACATTTACTCGCGTTACTGTAATTGAGTAGCTTTTTTGTGTACTTCTACTTTTTAAAGTATTTTTTTTAATCTGTAATTTTACTTTTACTTAAGTATATTTTGTTTGAAGTATTGTACTTCGCTACATTTTAAAACACATTAATTACTGAGTAAAAAAAAAAAATCGCTCCCTGGAAGCTATGTCAGTAAATAATGGGCAGGAGGGCAAACTGGCGCTAAAATCACAAGAAAGATGCAGACGGACAAAACAGGCGTTAGTGGTGGTGCAGACACCGCTGAAAACGAAACCCCGTCATATTCTGAAGTTGAACTCAAGGAAATGAAGTGAACCCCTGGCCATATGTATGCTCTATTATGCTGTGCTTGCCTAGGGAGACCAAACTAGCAGTTTATAAAATCTCGACAAGACATCAACCACACGTAAGCATATAGAGGTGAGCTAAATAATTGCGTCATTGCATTGGTGGTTAAAATGATGCTTTGACATTTTAGCAAGAGGTTTTGCACAAATTAGCCAAAAAGACTGGTGCGGAGTGTGCGATATATATTGTCTGCGATAATATCATAATTGTTGTTTTAATGATGTACGCGCACATTTAGAGTGTTCTTTCACTGTGTGATTCAGTCTGTTGAAATGCATTTAGAATGAAATCAATCAAAATCATTTAGAATCAAAATCACACAAAGAATGCTGTCTTGTCCTCTAAAAATCATAATCACACACACACACACACACACACACACACACACACACACACACACATATATATATATATATATATATATATATATATATATATATATAGTTAGATCAGTGGGGATTTCTTTAAGACTGTAAGGGAAGCTCAGCTTCCCCTCTATTGTAAAAAAAAAAAAACCCAACGGTCAAATATGTACTATTGTGTATTATGTATTGTGTTAATCAGCTACATGTCGGCTGACTCGATTTTCTTCTCATACATTCCCGTAGCGTCACAGTGCATTTCCCTGTTGAAGCCGAGCGTCCATTGACTTCGATGGGGCTGCTTTGAACAGTTTTTTTCAGTGCTCCGAAGCTAGACGGTCATTGGATAAATGCTGCGATTATGTCCCGCCCACGGACGCTCAGCGTCTCTGGAGGTGAATGAAGACTGGGCTTTCACGTGATGATTGGAGGATCTGTCGATCTCCTTTTGACTGACAGCGGTCTGCACCATAAGAAGTCGGTGAAGCTGTTTCACGCTCAGTCCCATGATCGCGGATTTCTCAAGTGTATTCGAAAGACAAACTGCGGCAATATTTCTTGATATTTGTAAAATGCAGAACCACCACAAAATTAAATTGGTAACTAAGACAGATTGAAAATCTGCGCGCGCGCACACACACACACACACACACACTATAGCCATCTAGTGGTTAAAGTGATTTATTACAATTTTTTAACTGAATTTCCCCAAAAATGGGCAAAAATCTTACATTAAACCTTATAAAATTATCCATGGTATCCCCATGTATGAAAGTTAGAAATCTGGGTCTTTTATGAAGTGAATTTTACCTGAAATGCTTTTTTCTTTTTTTGTAAAAAAAAAAAGCCTATTTAAATAAACATTTATTTATTTATAGAAATGTAAAAGATTTAAATCCTCCAAAAACTGTACAAAGTTTAGTAAAAACATAAATGAACAGAGTAAAATTATATTTGTAAAAAATTTAAATATTTTACTATTACAAAATGAAATGTTATTGTCTGGGGTCAAAAAGACCCCGAGTGTCACTACAAATGAAGACCATCAGAGGGTTATAATGTAGGCCGAAAATGAGCTTCCCCTCTTTGAAAGACCAGCAGCCGCCACTGATATATATATATATATATATATATATATATATATATATATATATATATATATTTTTTTTTTTTTTTTTTTACAACAGGACAGTAAACTAAGAGACTTGCGTTTTAGACACCATATTGCCATTGTTTTTGCTCTATTTCTACAACAAAAATTTATTCCAAACACAGCCACCAAAGCAAAATTTTGCATCTCTTAGCAACATGACAGTGTTTCGTTTCTGAATGAATCAACCGTTTAAATGATTTGGTTCAATCGCAATGACTCACTTATTAACAGTGACTTGCTGACACATACTGGCCATTTTAATTTCACATTTAAAGTATCTTTTGATTTTTTTTTTTTTATAATTAAGTTTTTATAATTTCAAATGAGTATTCAACATTTTATGTCTGGCATATCAAAACATTATTCATGCATTTGTAACTGCAGGTTAAATGCATTCTTGTCCTGCACTAAACAGTGTAATACATCTAAATGCCACGTCCGATGAAGCTTTTGCATTTCCTCTGTATTGAAAAGATGAGTTTGTTGATACTGATTTGCCAGATAACAGCCCAAATGTTTTATTATTCTAAATAACTGATTCCTTTAATTAAAAACAACTAGTTTGAGATTAATAGACCTATCCCAGGGGTGTCAAACTCAGTTCCTGGATGGCCATAGCCCTGCAGAGTTTAGTTCTAACCCTGCTCCAGCACACATATCATGTAGTTTTCAAATAAACCTAAATGATTAGATTAGCTGGATCAGGTGTGTTTAATTAGGGTTAAATCTAAACTGTGCAGGACTGTGGCCCTCCAGGAACTGAGTTTGACACCCTTGGTCTGTCCCATTTTTGACTCCCTCCCACTGTTAAAATGTAACTAAGTAATTTTTACTCTGAGTAAATTTTAAATGAGCTACTTTTTACTTTTACTTGAGTGGATTTTTTAGACTGGTACTTTTACTTGTACTTAAGTAAAATTTCATTAATGTAATGGTACTTTTACTTGAGTAGAATATTTTTGTACTCTTTCCACCTCTGATGTGACTGAAGACTGGAGTAATGATGTTAAAAATTCAGCTTTGCATCACAGCAATAAAATATATATTTATAAATACATTAAAATACAAAGCGATTATGTCTAAAAGCCTATTTGTTCAGCGCTGAAGTTTTCTAAGCGCGTGAACGCTCCATCACGTGAACTGCGCCTGAAAAGAAAACTGTAGCGCGCTGCTCAGTTGTTCGCGCTCAGGAAGGATGAGAGAAGACTCTGAGACCCTTTTCTTTACTTTCGTGTGCGTTTTATGAAAAGCAAGTAAGTTTTTACTACTGTTGCATGTTTGTACTGCATTGTGATGAATGTTTTGAAATTCATGTATGTTCATGCGAACTAGTTTTATTTGTTGAACTGCGTGACTAATTAGTGTAGTCATGATGCCAGAGCGTGATATAATATGCGACATGTTTCCTGTGTGCAATAATTAGCCCTCTATATGTCGATTTAGACTTTATTTGTGTTAGTTATTTAGAGATATGCTTCTGTGTTTGAGTGCAGTGCATTTACTGTTTATTTGGTGCTACCTGCATCGAGTGTTCTAGTGATACAGTGTCAGGCTGCATAGTCAATTAAAGGTGCAGCGGTATAGATATTAAAGGGCATAATAGTGACATATTTTGTTGCACTGTATTAACGTAAATTATTATTTATGTACTGTACTGTTGTGAATGATGACAATGAGCATAGTATAGTATTCCTTTATTTGTTTATTAATCAGTTATTATTACCATTGCATTATTTCTTTTTCTTTCTCTCTGTTTAGATCACATACACACTTATACGCACTTGTATATTGGCATCCTGATCTTGAAAATAAAGCTGATAAAGGATTCTCTGGCCGGAATCTTTCTGTAGTGCTCCCATCCTAAAACGAACCACTAGTCCATACTTTACATTGGTCCTTCGAGCCGGATATATGGTTCCACCGACACTATGGAGTCAGCAACTGATGGTCAGCAACAGGAGTCATCGGACCGACCCAAGAGAGACCCTCGTCCACCTGCACATTTGGCCCAGTACGAAGTCAATTTTCTGCCCTATCAACAGCCTGTGGTCCAAGCCTCTTCTACCCCTGTAGGACAACCAGACCAGGCTCAGTCAACCAGAGTTAGGAGTTTGACAAGTTACCGGTCAGCTGCATATTCACGACGGTCCTCTCAGTTATCTTACGGACTCCATCTGTTTCGAAGTACGTCTGATATACAAGAAGCTGCTTTAGAGGAGGAGATCAAAGGATTGGAGCTAGCTGACCTACAACAGGAAATAGAAGGGGAAAGGAAAGCTGACTTAGAAGCGGCAGCATTGGATGCACAAGCCAGAGAAGGACAGCGGCTGCAAGAGGAAGCACATCTGGCTAAAGAGAGAATAGCTAGAGAGATGGGAAGACGCAGGCGCTTAAAGAAACTCGAGAAGGAGGTACACATTGCCAGTCTTGTAAAGACCTACCTGACAGGGACGAACGATGATTCCTTGTCTACGTCGTCAGCTCCTGCTACATTCTCCAAGCTACCTCTGCCATCACAATTGGTTCAACAGCCACCTCGGGTGCAATTAATCCCCAAGCCGCATCCACCTGTGCATTAGCCAAATCCAGAGCCAGTTCAGATAACACCTCTCTCCACTGTTCTTACTCCAATATTAGCACCACCTGCTAATCCCGTCACAAGTGCCCAGATCAGTTTTCCTGTCAGCGCAGCACCGATTGCAGTACCAGTCTCTGGACTTCCATCTGTACCTGTCTCATTCGTTCCCGTCCTGTCCACGGTACAGGCAGGTGGAGCGTCACCGATGGCAAGGTCTTCTGTCACAACTAGTCTACCGTCTCAGTACCTAGGGGCTCCAGCTACCAGTACAAGCTTCACAATGCCACCACGAGCAGTTACAGTGGCACCGCCACCTCCTGCAGTGCAGTATACTCACCGCAGTAGACCAACTACAACACCAGTTCAGACGGCATCACCCTTGACCTACCCGGGTATGGAAACCCTGATTGCTACATCTTACGGCATTCCCAAACCAACACTTCCCTCCTTCGAGAGCGGCAAAGAAAGTGATTTCGCACTTTTGAAGATGGCGCTCGACAACTTGATGAATAGTCACCCTCATCTCAGCGAGCACTATAAATATCAAGTTCTCCTGAGTCAGCTCAAGCTTCAGAGTGCTCTGCAGTTGGCTAAATCATACATGTATGACCCCGCACCGTATACAGCTGCAATGGGAGCTCTGCAAGACAAATATGGCCAGCCAAGACAAATGGTTCAAAGTGAACCAGCGGCAATACTCAACTCCACAGCCATTAAGTCAGGAGACGCAGAGGCATTCGACTCCTTCGCTCTCTCAGTCCAGTCGCTGGTCAGTATGCTGCGCACTTTAGAGGGACCAGTTGGATACGAGCTCAGGTGTGGTTCCCATGTTGACCGTCTCTTAAGCAAAATGTCTCCTTCCCACAGAGATGGATTTGTGGAATATTGTCTCATTCACGGCATCCTGCAGCCAGGTTCAGAGCTCACCTACTCCCTGCCCGACCTCGCTGCGTGGCTGCAGATGAAGGCTCAAGCCAAGCGTCTTGCCAGTCGAGCTACTCTTCTCTACAATTCTACAGGGCCTACCCTTCCAAAGAGAGATCAACGTAGTTCAAAGCCCAAAGATAAAATAACGTCAGTCTTCCTCTGCTCTGGTGAGACAGCCAGCAAGGAGACCTTTCATGCGTCCCAAGCTTTCAAACTCAGCCCTTATTGTCCGTTCTGCAACAATAAGGAGCACTACCTTAACTCATGCCCCGACTTTAAGAAAATGTCTACTGCTGAGATTAAGAAGTGGATCCAGGAAGGTGACAGATGTTGGAAATGCGGCCGCGGCCACAAAGCTACAGCCTGCACGCTTAAACGCCCCTGTGAGATTTGCAAAGAAAAACACCTTACAGTCCTCCATGACACCATTCAAGAGTCATCCCAGAAAGTGCTGATGGTCAGGAATCCGAAGCCCATTGTCTACTTTGAGCAGCCCAGAAGCCCTCAGAGAGTGTTGCTGAAGGTTGTCAAAGTGCTCCTTCATCATGGAGATTGCACTCTTGAGACATTTGCAGTGCTCGATGATGGTTCGGAGAGAACGATTATCCTCCCACAAGCTGTAGAGCAACTACAACTCTCTCAGCATCTAGAGACGCTTCATCTGAGGACAGTTCAGCAAGAGGTGAAAGAACTGAAAGGTTCCTCTGTTAGCTTTCATGTATCCCCCATCTTCAAGCCAAAAAAGAAGTTTTGGATTCAACATGCGTTCACTGCAAGCAGTCTGAGTTTATCTGAACACACATACCCTGTAGCAGCTCTCCAGAAGCGCTATGAGCATCTCAAAGGACTTCCTTTGACGCCTATCCACAGAGCCCAACCTCTGCTCCTCATCGGTTCTGATATGCCTCAGCTTCTTACTCCTACACAGCCAGTCAGAGCAGGTCCATCTGGCGGTCCTATAGCCATTTGCACAAGGCTAGGCTGGTCCTTGCAAGGTCCTTCTGACATCATACCAGTCTCTTCTCACCAGTCTTCCTGTCTGCACATCGCCACCGAGTCTTCATATACTGAACTCCTCAGGAATGTGGAAAGTCTTTGGCACATTGACACAGTCCCCTATGTCAGTGAGAAGACTGCAACGCGTTCCAAGCAAGACCAACAGGCAGTCATCCTCTTACAGACAGCCTCCGAACGTGTATCTGTGGATGGTACCAGGCGCTACGCTACTCCACTGTTGCGTCGTCCGCCAGTCATCCACCTTTGTGCACAGCAAGATGCCGTGATGCCTAACCTACGCAGCACTGAGCGCCGGTTGGCCAAGGATAACGTTCGAGCAGCCTCATACTGCAAGGAGATGCATAAACTTATTCAGTCTGGTTATGTCGCGGAAATCTCTACAGGAGAGGCAGCAAATTCCACAGAGTCGTGGTATGTACCTCATCATATGGTGCACCACAATGGAAAGGACAGAGTAGTATTTAACTGTTCCTTCTCCTTTAATGGCCTGTCCCTGAATGACCAACTCTTGCCAGGACCAACGCTTGGTCCGACCATGATTGGAGTCCTGATGCGGTTTCGAATTCATGCTGTGGCCATCAGCAGAGATATTAAGTCGATGTTCCACCAGATCCGCTTGTTGTCCAGTGATAAACCACTCCTACGATTCCTGTGGCGTGACATGCAGAGGACATCTGAACCACGCATATTCCAATGGGAGGTGTTACCATTCGGAACAACGTGCAGCCCCTGTTGTGCAGTCTTTGCCCTGCAGCAGCACGTCAGAGACCATGAACCACCAGACTCTCCTCTCATGCACATGATCGAGCACTCGTTCTATGTCGACAATTGCCTCCACAGTGTGAGTAAAGCTGAGTATGCCAAGGTTCTAGTCGATGATCTGCGACCATATCTGAACAAGGGAGGTTTCGAGATCCGGCAATGGGCTAGTAACATGACTGAAGTTGTAGCCCATCTACCTCCTGAGGCGCAGTCGGCTAGCAGTGAGCTATGGCTATCCAAGGCCAGTGACCACCTCCAAGAGCCCACGCTTGGACTCTGCTGGAACTGTCTGAATGACACCCTGAGTTACAAACATCGCCATACTGAATCTTCAGACGCTACTCTTCGTAACGTCTACAGTGTCCTTGCCAAGCTTTACGACCCATTGGGCTACATTGTGCCATTCACAACAAGATGTAAAGTGCTGGTTCAGGACATGTGGAAGGCCAACATTGGCTGGGATGACAAGATCCAACCTGCTGACCTTCTGGAGAAATGGTTGAATTGGGTGCAGGAAATTCCCACTTTGCAACATCTCAAGCTGCCTCGTCCCTATGCACCAGCCACCGCCGATACTGCCAGCGCAACCCGTCACATCCACATTTTCTGTGATGCCTCGGAGCGCGCCTATGGGTCAGTAGCCTACATGCAGACGACAGATGACAGTCAACGAGTCTATGTCACCTTCGTGTTTGCCAGATCGAGAGTTGCGCCCCGTAAGCAGATGTCTATTCCGCGTCTTGAGCTCAATGCCGCACTTACAGGTGCACAGCTGGCTAGAGTGATCGAGACAGAGCTTGCAGTACCCCCTGAGCACATCACTCTTTGGTCAGACTCCACAACTGTACTGCATTGGATCAAATCAGAATCCTGCCATTACAAAGTGTTCGTTGGAACACGCGCCGCAGAAATCCAGAACCTGACCAAACCTGTTCAATGGCGGTATGTCGATACTCTAAGCAATCCAGCTGATGATATAACCCACGGACTCACTCTGCAAGAAATGGTACAGGATCATCACTGGAACAAAGGTCCACATTTCCTCCATTTGTCTGAGAGGGAGTGGCCCAACATGCCTTCATCTGAGGTAGAACCAGACACCACAGAGTTAAGGAAATCTGCCTTCATGGGAACTATGTCCAGCATCTTGCCAACACAACTTCCAGACCCCAGTAAGTTCTCCAACTGGAAAGAGCTTCTTAAGGAAACTGCTAGTTCCCTTTACGGGGCGGCTGATGCAAATACTACAGTACACTTTCCCGCTGCCGATTTTCTGCAAGCAGAGAAGCTGATGTTACAAAGGGCTCAAGAGGACTGCTTTGCTGAAGAATTGAGAGCTCTCAAAGCTGGACGTACTCTTCCTTCAGACAGTCGTATCGCATCTCTGTCACCAGAATATGAAGGAGCCACGGAGCTACTCAGAGTCGGTGGCAGGTTAAGGCATGCTGAAGGACTAGACCTGGATACTATCCATCCAGTTATCCTGGACACAAGCCATCTCGTGACAAAGCTTATCGTCAAGGATTTTGATGAGTCACTACTGCACCCTGGGCCAGAACGAGTTCTTGCCGAGATCAGACGCAGATTTTGGATTATCCGTGGTAGAGAGGCAATTCGAAAGCATCAACAATCATCACGCACTGAAAAAAGGTGGGGCATTGTATACAAATGCATGACAACTCGATCTGTGCATCTGGATCTATTAGAAAGCCTTGATACCGATGCTTTCCTGCTGTCACTGAGAAGATTCATCTCTCGACGTGGCAGACCGTTCGAACTCCTCATGGACAATGGTACCAACTTTGTCGGTGGAGAGAGAGAGCTACGTGAATCAGTTGCTGCCATGGCACCTCAGTGGAGAGAGCAACTTGCTGAAGAGCAGATATCCTTCCGATTCAATGGGAGAGGGAAGTGAAATCCATCAAGACTGCACTTCGCGTTGTCCTTAAAGACCAGACTGTTCCTGAACCTGTCCTGATGACATTCCTAGTGGAAGTCGAGGGCATAATGAATGCGAAACCCTTAGGCTACTTGTCATCAGATGCCTCTGATCCAGACCCGGTCACGCCTAACTTCCTCCTCATGGGCCGTCATGACTCGTCGCTTCCTCAAGCAGTTTACGATCCCAGTGAACTCGGGAGAAGACGTTGGAGGCATAGCCAAGCCATCGCCGATCGCTTCTGGTCATCCTTCATCAGTCACTACCTACCAGGGCTACAAGAGCGCAGTAAGTGGAGGAAAGACGGTAAGGCACTCTCCATAGGCGATGTTGTTTTAATTGTGGATTCCCAACTCCCCCGAGCGTCATGGCCCGTAGGACGGATTACCCATACTCATCCAGGAACAGATGGACGCGTACGGACTATCAGTGTTCAAGTGAAGGACCGCACCTACATTCGTCCAGTCGCCCGGCTCATCCTGCTCCCAGCTCTGGAGGACAAGGACGAGGAGGAGACCACCAAATAGACTTTCTCCTACTCTTTCAACTGCCATGCGGACAGTTGGGGGCGGCCTTGTCTGAAAGCCTATTTGTTCAGCGCTGAAGTTTTCTAAGCGCGTGAACGCTCCATCACATGAACTGCGCCTGAAAAGAAAACTGTAGCGCGCTGCTCAGTTGTTCGCGCTCAGGAAGGATGAGAGAAGACTCTGAGATCCTTTTCTTTACTTTCGTGTGCGTTTTATGAAAAGCAAGTAAGTTTTTACCACTGTTGCATGTTTGTACTGCATTGGTATGAATGTTTTGAAATTCATGTATGTTCATGCGAACTAGTTTTATTTGTTGAACTGCGTGACTAATTAGTGTAGTCATGATGCCAGAGCGTGATATAATATGCGACATGTTTCCTGTGTGCAATAATTAGCCCTCTATATGTCGATTTAGACTTTATTTGTGTTAGTTATTTAGAGATATGCTTCTGTGTTTGAGTGCAGTACATTTACTGTTTATTTGGTGCTACCTGCATCGAGTGTTCTAGTGATACAGTGTCAGGCTGCATAGCCAATTAAAGGTGCAGCGGTATAGATATTAAAGGGCATAATCGTGACATATTTTGTTGCACTGTATTAACGTAAATTATTATTTATGTACTGTACTGTTGTGAATGATGACAATGAGCATAGTATAGTATTCCTTTATTTGTTTATTAATCAGTTATTATTACCATTGCATTATTTCTTTTTCTTTCTCTCTGTTTAGACCACATACACACTTATACGCACTTGTATATTGGCATCCTGATCTTGAAAATAAAGCTGATAAAGGATTCTCTGGCCGGAATCTTTCTGTAGTGCTCCCATCCTAAAACGAACCACTAGTCCATATTTTACAGATTATTTGAATTTGTTAGAATATTTCACAATATTACTGTTTAAGCTGTATTTTTGATCAAATTAATGCAGCTTTTGTGAGCATAAGAGACTCAAAAAAAGAGACATAAAAAAATCTAACCCCAAACGTTTGAATGATAGTGTACAAGTTGCAACATGTACATTATTCAGTAAAAAAAACCAGCATAGTGGTTACAATGGGACTAAAGTCAAAAAGAAACATGCAAGGTTAGTCTAATAGTTAAAGGTTATAAAGGTTTTCAATCAAATAATGTGAAAAGTATCGGCCATTCTTCCAAAACAAGGATAAGAATATTTTGATGGTGCAAGGGAAACCACCTTGAGTTACTTTTTCTTGATTTACATACTTCCACGTACAGTAAATACATTTTAAAGTTGTCTTTGGCTTTCCAGGGAGATTTCAGTGATCTTTTTCATTCTGAAACCCAAACTGTCTTGTTGCAGACCTGAAACATGCTGCAAACTGAGGATTTGAGAGTCTGGTGTCAATATGTCTCATTTCTCATCCTGTCAGTCAGATGTGATACTGGCTCTGACCTGCGAGACTGCTGCTCCAATTAGCACTAAAATGCTGCTTTGAATATTGATCACAATGCTTTACGCACACACACACACACACACACACACACACACACACACACACACACACACACAGGGAAAATGGTCAAAACAGATGTGGGGCTCTGAGCCAAGCGATGCTATACAACTGAAAAAGAGAGATGACGACTATTATGAGCCCATTTAGTGTGCCATTATATTTGTAGTGATTAAAGATTTAATATTGAGAAAAGGTTACCAGCATTGTACTCAAGATATCATTCAGTAATTTTCTTCATTTTAATATGAGAATTAAATGAGTCAGAATATGATGCAATACAAACTGGGTTGAAAGGGCAAGGAGAGTGCAGATAATCAAATACATTTGGAATAAAGCCACACAGGCTTGCCTGAAACATTACTCAGGGGTATTCTAGTGACAGATAATGCAGCTTATGGATTTCATTAAATGTTTAGAGGTCTCAGAAATAGCCTTTGTGTTGCTTAAAGCTGTCTTCAAATGGGACCATACTGGTTCATACCAGTTCTTTTGTTATTATTTACTTAGTGTACAGTCTTGCACACAAACAGCAGCAAGACATCTGCTTGGTTTGTGGATTTTTCATCTAAAATATATAATTAGTATTGCTGATAGTTAAACAGGGAATTGGAAAAAACTCCAATTATAATGTATAAGTTTTTATTTAAGAATTAATTATTAATATTAATATATATATATTAATATATATATATCTTATTAACTCCAAACTTTTGAACAATAGTGTTGCAACGTGCATTATTCAGTAAACAAACCAACATATGGGTTACAATGGGACTAAAGTCATAAAAAGAAACATGCAAGTTTAATCTAATACTTATATCAAAAAGTTATAAAGGTTTTCAATCAAATAATGTGAAAAGTATCAGCCATCCCTCCAAAACAAGGATAAAAACATTTTGATGGTGAATGGGAAATCACCTTGTGTTACTTTCCTTGACTTACGCACTTTCACGTAAATCCATTTAAAAAATCAAATATATAAATATTGGGGTTTAATTTAAGTTCAAGTTGTAGTCATTTTGTTATGTGCTTTTGTCATTTTTTGTCGTTTGTAATACCTATATTCATTTGTATTTATTTTTAAGGAATTTCACATTTTTGTAAATTAGTTAAACTTATTTAAATGAAGTAGCCGAGTATTGTTTTTTTATATTTATTTTTTATTTTTTAAAGGATTTTAATTTTATTTATTTTAAAATATTTGTAATGTTTCTATATGATTTATTCTATTTTTATTTTAGTATTTAAACGTATAAACGTTATTTCAATTAGTTTCCAAGGCAACATTTTCAATTTTCATTTTTTTAATTTTTCTTTCATCTAATGTTAGTTTTCATCCAAATTAAATTACTTTTAGTTAACAATAACAGCGCGGTTAAGTATAAATCTTTGGTTTGTGACTTTGTTTGTACTATGAACATGAATAATACAGTACCTTGAACAGTGTAGCTCTTTGTGGAAAGGTGCACTTTTACATTTCTAAGCAATCAGACTGATAGATGATTGAACTGGCAAAAATTGATTTAGATAACAGATGCTATAGGCCCCTCCCATCCATCTTCTAATTACTCTTCCTTCTCGTCCTTTCCTTCTCTTGTGCCTTTCCCCCTCACCTCTTGTCCTTCCATCATCTGTTGTTTTCTGTAATTTTGGAAAGTTGATTTACTGCAGAGGAACATCAGGGTAGTCAGCATCCCCCACCCCACATCTCGCATGCTCGCTTTTTGAATCGATAAGGAATACATACCCCATATACTCTGAGCAGCTTTTTGCTCAATAACCGCTGTGCTTCAATCTCCTTACCCTGCCTCTCATCTGAACTGCTGAACACTGTATTCATGTGCATCGATAGATACAAATGCTGCTGTTAGAACTGTTTAGAAGTGGGCTTTGGCCCAGTGTTATTAAAAAGGACTTAAAGAGCATATTGCAGGTTAGAAGACCCAACGAGTCAATGTATAGAAAAATAATGTAGGAACTAGATTTTCTTTAAAAAAAAAATTATAAATACGCTACAGTGGCTTCTGGAGTCGTTTTTGTGATAAAATTTTACTTCCGCATCTGAAAATGGGCGTGACGGGCGTGACGTAGCAAGAGGGAGAGCGGTCGATTCAAACAACAGGGGGAAAAATGGACCGCAATGACGTTTCAGACGCTGAGGAAATTGTTCATACTTACTTGTATGACGGACCACAGCCATACAATTATGAACCTGCTAGGCTGCCAAGAGAGCAGGGACAGGCCAGGATTAATGTTAGACAGAACAACGGTCAGAGGACACAAATTGAGTTGTGGTGTGAGGAGAACCAGTGGAGAACAGGGCAGGCGTCTTGGTGAGAGACCAGTGTTAGCTTATAGATACACGTTCGCTAACGATATAAACTGTGCTCACAATATTGTACAGATTATTACCATCGTATAACAGTTAATAGCAAATATATTATTGGTCAATTGGGCGTATTGGAACTTACAATAACAGAAACTAAGCTTTGATCAGGCGTTTGTCATGCTAATTAATATCCGTCCAGACTTACGTTACGTGATATAACTTAGCAGTTTCTCATCGAGAGACAGAGATATTTTTATTCCTGATACAATTTTTTGTTCCATAGGTGCATGTGTGGGAAATGCGAGGCAATGTTTAAAGCTGAGGAAAGTCAGTGTTGCAGGGAGGTGGATGCCTACTGGGCCTTAGTGGAAAATGTCACACCCAGACTTGATGTGCAGTGCCTGACTCTGCACCCAGGCTTCGAGGCTTGCTGTCTGAACCCATATGTGCTACAGATAGCCTATATGCACTTCAGACAGGAGCATGGACCTCTCCAGGCCAGCAGACATGAGTATGTTTATGGTAGAGATAATTTATTACTTTTGAGCTAAAAAGACATGTTCTAAGCGATCTCACGCGTTTTTTAGGCCAAAACATTTTTCACATACCGCAAACATCTATATCTCCTCACCATCCGCTAGCTGCCTGTCCCCTGAACACAAACGCAGCTAAAACATATATCACACTATTTGATGCCATTGGTATAAGACTATCAATATTGATATTTCTTCCATGTCTCAAGGCAATACCGCTACACTGCATACCGACAGGTTGTCCGCTGGGCCTATGGCATTCTGGGCAGGCACATCAGGAAGCCCTTACCTGCATGTGTTGTGTCAGCCATTAGAAGACAGTTTCCAGAGGAAGGAGGACTCTATAAAGGTTTTGAATGGCTCAATTTTGTTGACAATCAATAGAAAATAAATCACAAATTGTTGTATAAAACTTTTTATGATCATATATACAATTTAACAATCTTTCGGGTATCACACTAAGATTTCGTTAACGTGTTAAATCGTGAATGCTGTGTTATATACACGCCAACAGCCTCATCCTTGTTGATCCTCTGGAGGGATCTGGAAAGGGGAGCAGGTGTAGTGGAAAACAAAACTGTGCTGCGTTCTCGTAGAGCCTGTGGTGACCTGGAGTATTCCTCTCTCAGAGACTCCATGAGGGCTGATGCATATGCTGGGAGAAGGAAGCAAAAGTGTAGATCACATTCATTGCTAACTCGTGGTCTGACTTGCTTAATATTTAAGAACTGACTGAAACTGCCCACCATATGATGGCTTTTCCTTAACAGGACGGACTACCCAGCCACCTTTGCGGAACCTTGGGTAGCGAACCGCATAACACGCCTCACCATCACTGGTTCCAGCAACTTCTCTGCTGCCATTGTGGTTGAAATGCAGGGCTGCCAAGAGAAGTCTGTAGAAAAAAGTCATTTTACCCATTACAAGTTGTGCATATGTAAATAAACCCAGAAGTAAAAAACTGGGGGAAAAAAGCATTGCTTACTGCAAATTTAATTAAATTTGGGCTGCTGTGTTAGACTGCATTAGTTTCAGAAAGTACTCATTCTTTCACATCACACACTTACCTGCTGTACATCCCAAGAAAGGAGAACCCAGTGTGCTTTGGTGCAAAGTGCAGGATAAGGGAGTGAAATGCCTCCAGTGAAAATGTCTGATGCTGTGGGGACAACTGCCGAAAATCCTTTTTCCAGCGCTGTTCTAGTAGCTACACTCTCCAGTTTAACTGCTACAGTTGATCCTGCATAAACAAACATTTTGTTTTTAAGATGAGTCCTGAGTGTATGACCACAATGAGGTGGGATTTTTTACAGACAACTTCATTATAAAGAAAAACAACACATCTAAAAAATAATTTATCATAATCTGTGACAAAAATGCTATTATAAACTACATTAGTGGATAAATCAGCAGTAAAATTTAATCTAGAAAAATCTGAACATTTAGGGAAGAAAAAAAATAATTTAGTGGGAAACAAATAAGAGACAATAAGTTTAACACCTAATCTGGTAAAACTTTACCCATTGCTCTTTGCATTGTTGTAAAATACATTAATAAAAAATTATTTTATAGCCTACTATAAAAAATGTTTATGTATAGCACAGCTGTTTAATGAGTCACTGTATTATGATATGAAAGGCTCCAATACAGTGCGGCACAAAGCGCTTATACGATACCCGATCTGGCAAAAATGGCAGTATCGAATCCGATACTCAGCATAGGCATCGGCTTGGGCATCCCTAATAAACAGTATTTTGTACCTGGTTCCAGCCATTCCTTGTTCCTTGTGTAGCGGGGCTCCCTCGCCTACACGAGGAGCGATTACCGAGGCACTACCTCTAGCTTAAACATGACTACGCCACCCTGATTACCAGGGAAAACATTAACACTCTGTATCTAAGATTTTACACCAGGCACACAGGAACGAAACTTTCAGGAAAGGCTAGAGACGTGGATGCCAATAATCAGGAATATTTATTTAAGCACAATGATTTTTTAAAACAGGTATCAAAATTTGGGTTATCAACATTCACAATAAGAAAAGGAGAGACCACAAGATAAAAGGACACCGAGGCTTAATGGCAGACACACGACCTTAATAAGCACAAAGCTTCTATATCACTCTCAACCCGTGTACGAATATCAGCACACGCACCGCAATAACATCAAGAAATCACCACGCAGCACTCTGTGACACGCCCTCCACCGCATAAGGGCCCACTAGTGGCCTGCCTTCAAGCCTCGGCTCCTGTAACGAGAGCAACACGTTACTACAGGTCTCAATATACCACAATCACACTCACACCAGCCATACACAATAACATTTAAGTTAGTAAACCAACAAAATACTATAATGAAGATATGAAGGCTCAGGGCCAACGCTATTACCCTCGCTGGCCTTCTACCAACAGTTTAGAAACAAAACACAAATGAAACGAAATTACTAAATACGATAGTGTCAAACACTCAAAGTAAACCAATCAAATCCATCAGCACAAACAGTGAAAAAAATAAATATAAATAAAAAAGAAATACTGAAAACAAATAATGGTACAATAAACAAAAACCCGTAAAAGTGTCAGGTTGAAGATACCCAGCGATCACAATGACACACACTAGAGGACGAGCGAGCGTCACACGCCCACCCAACACATAAACTGTATACACGTGTGTGGAGAACAGTTTTGGGATCGCGGAACTCTTAATATCAACAAGCAGCAGCGTCAGATCGCGTTGCTCCCCAGACGTCACCCAACATTAATTCCTCCTAAAAAAAAATACAAACATAAACATCCTTGCAACATATAAAAACATGAGTGCCGTAGGAAGTGGGGAGGTTTCACATACCTTTAACTCATAAACCCGTCGCCCATCCACACCACGCCTACACAGGACACGGGAATGCAAGAGGGGCACGAAAAGCTCACGCCGTAAACTATAAATCACACAGTCATTACGACACATCCTATGTCTGTGCACTAATTAATCAGCCAACGCACACGCATAAAGTTACCTCAAAGCATCGTGAGACACGGGACTGCAAGAGAGACATGAGATGTGCTCTGGAGCCGCCAACAGCCGCAAACTGTCCCGAAACTCGGGGCGGAAGAGCTACCGGAACAAGGGGCGGTCCCACGGCAATGACGCGACACTCAACTGGTAAGCACACGCAAGGAGTTGTTTTCATGCCATTTTTATATCGTCCCCTCCTGTTCGTGATTGGACTCACACTACCCCAAGCACATTTGGACTTAATTACGAGCCACAATACATCCCACTACAGTCTACCCCCCCAGAATTGGATCGTCGCCCCGACGATCCCCAAATCACAGCTATTTAATCCCAGGGTCTAAAAATGCCAGTCCATAACCTGCAACTCCGCCCCTCGCACCCGCTGCTCGCGGAAGGTGATATTGGTTTGGGTGCTGCCCTGCAGTGGTACGTCTCGTTCTACGCACCCCAACCTCATCAACCGCGGGAAGGCCCCCCGGCTGAGGTCCAGGAGCACTGACCACACCTCCCTCTGGGCCCGGCTGCCCTGGCCCAACCACCGGACCCGGAGTATGTATCCACTCCTGCGGATCGGGTTCCACCTCCGGCACCAGTCCTCTCGGTTCTGCATCAACCGTAGCATGGTCCCGCTCCCGTACCACGGCCAGCAGATCCACCTCATCCTCCTCTTCACCTAATGATGCCGTGTCCACAACTGGGTCCTGTAGGGGACTACCACGATCTACCCCCGCAATGTCCCTACAGATTCGACTCTTTACCAGTGAACGGTGCACATTCCTGGTCTTGGTAAGGTCATCCACAGGCGCAATCGTGTATACCACACCACCCTGTTTGGGTGCCCTTGTCACTTGATAAACCACTGGGCTCCACAGGTCCTGGATTTTATGACGGCCCCTTACCCCATAATCCCGGAGGTACACCAGCTGACCCTCCACCAGTGGTTCGTCTCGGACCTGCTGATCATGATGGGCCTTGCGCCTGTCGGCCATAACCTGCAACCGTTCCCGTGCGCCTGCAAAAGCTACTTGCAGCTTGGTCTGATGCTCCACGACCCAGTCATGCACACTACCCTCCCTTGGCTGGGGGTCTCTGCCTAACAAGAAATCCACGGGTAATCGCGGCTCTTGACCGAACATTAAAAAATGTGGTGATTCTCCGGTGGCCTGATGGGGAGTGCTATTATAGCTGAACACCACCTGGGGGAGACAAGCCACCCAATCCCGTTTCCTGGAAACTGGCAGTGTACGCAACAGATTGTGTAACGTGCGATTAAAACGTTCACACTGGCCGTTTCCAGCCGGGTGATAGGGGGTCGTACGAGACTTCTCCACACCATATAACTCACACAGCTGACGGATCAACAAGGACTCAAAGTTTCGACCCTGGTCAGAATGGAGACGGCCCGGGACGCCGAACCGAAAAAACCATTCTGTTACCAGGACTTGGGCCACTGTCTCGGCTCCCTGATCCCTAGTCGAAACAGCCAAGGTGTACTTACTAAAAACGTCGGTCATGACCAAAACGTTTTCAATGCCAGAGCGTGTGGGCTCTAAAACGGTGAAATCCACGGCGAGGATATCATTTGGCCTAGAGGACAATAGCCGCCCCATAAACCCTTGAGCGAGTGGCTGGTTGTCCTTGGCTGCCTGGCACCGGTCACATTCTTGACACCAACTTGCCACGTCAGCAGATAACCCCGGCCAATAGCACCTCTGTCTCACCAACTCAAGGGTGCGCTCTCTGCCCTGATGTCCATGCTGCTGATGTAACTGTCTTAGCACCTCGGACTTGAGGGCCGTGGGCAATACTAATTGCAACCTCTCTTCCTTACCCTCAGAGCAGTGAACCCGGCGATAAAGCATACCATCTTGTTCAACCAGACGGTCCCACTGCTTGAGCAATGTCAGGGCTGTCCTAGTCAGTCGCTTCCGTTCATCAGAACGTGGACGAGTACCTCGTCTCCAGAATTGCAACACCTCCTGAATAACAGGATCCACTGCCTGTAACGACCCCAACTCGCCAACTGAGTACCCAGGAAACGTAGAGACAACACATTGGGTCACTACTTCATCTGGATCGAAACGGACCAATGACCGCAGGGACTCAGGAATTTCCGAGCCTGGAGCCAACCCATCCAACAACCCAGGGTCCAAAGGGTCACGCCGGGACAGTGCATCTGCGTTCTTATTACTCTTACCTGAACGGTACTTAATGTCAAAATCAAAGGCCGCCAGCTGAGAGGCCCATCGCTGCTCAGTTGCACCAAGCTTTGCGGAGGTCAGGTGGCTAAGGGGGTTATTATCTGTAAATACCACACACTTATTTCCCAACAAGTACTCGCGAAATTTCTCTGTCATGGCCCACTTGAGCGCGACAAACTCCAGCTTCATAGAGCTATAATTGGTCATGTTGCGCTCAGTGGGCCGTAGACTACGGCTGGCATCCACCTCCAAGATGAATGGCTTAGTGAAATCTGCGTACGCAAGGACTGGAGTGGTAGTAAACTTTTCTTTTAACCCCTCAAAGCTGGCCTGGCATCTTTCACTCCAAGCATTCTCGAAGTTCCTTCCTGTACGTTTACCCTTTACACCGGCAAACTCTCCAACCAGCTTATGCAGAGGGGCAGCCAACTTAGCAAACCCCTCTACAAACCGCCGGTAATAGCTGGAGAACCCCAGGAACGACCGTAGCTCTGTGACGCTAGAGGGACGGGGCCACTGGGCCACAGCCTCTATCTTGGTTGGATCAGTTGCTACACCCCTGGAAGAAATAACATGACCCAGATATCTCACTTCCTGCTGGAGAAAAGCACACTTCTCCAGCCTAGCCTTTAAACCCTCTCGCTCCAGCCGGTTTAAGACTACCTCTAACCTCTCCAAATGCTGAGCAATGGAGGTGGAAAACACTACGATATCGTCCAGATATAGAAGTAATGACTGGCACTGTTGATCCCCGAATATCCTCTCCATAAGTCGCTGGAAGGTAGAGGGGGCATTGCACAACCCGAATGGCATACGGTTCCATTCAAATAAGCCAAATGGTGTGCAAAAAGCGGTCTTAGGCTTGTCCCCCTCTGTGACCGAGACCTGATTGTACCCGCTAGCTAGATCCATGGTAGAAAACCAACAGGCCCCCGTCAACGCATCCAGCGACTCCTCGATACGGGGTAAGGGAAACGCATCTCGTCTAGTCTTGGCATTTAGCTGACGGTAGTCCACGCACAGGCGAAGACTACCGTCCTTTTTTCTTACCAACAAAATTGGGGAGGCATACGGACTACAACTCTCCCGAATTACCTGAGACTCTAACAGCTGATTAATGTGGGCCCTAACAACCTCGTACTCAGAGGGCGGTATACGGCGATGTCGCTGCCGTACGGGAACGTCGTCCAACACTGGGATATCGTGCGAGATTAGATTGGTACAACCCAAATCGCCCTCATGTTCAGAAAACACCATCTGATACTTACCAAGCAAGGTCCTGACCTTGCCCTGTTCTAACTCTGGCAATGCAGATAAATTCAGCGCTGTAATCTGCTCGGGAACAGTGGAGCTGGCTACCTGAGTACCTTGTGAATAGGCACTAACTGTGATAGGTTTAACTTCCGTAACGCCTGTAGGCAAACTAATGACGTGCACTCTAACGAGGGTACCCAATACTCGGCGGCGAAAAAGCAGGACATCAGAAGTACCTATATTAACCACTGGCACATAAACTGAGCCTCCAACCACTCGCACTAAAGCGGGGGAGGCTAACAACCCCTCAGGTAAACCCGACTCAGAGGGCTCAAACAGCACTGTACTACCTGCCAGCTGCTCTGCACAAGTTGCCGCAACAAACTTAATGGTACCTCCTGTGACGCGACATGCCCGGGGACCCCGCACCCTTACACTAGACATATCAACAGATGGTTGCTCACTACCTTGGTGACAGTGTTGCAAGGCCTGAAAAACTGAAAGTGGCGCACAAGAAACCGGGGGGAAATTAAACAAAGCAGGGCCATGGTGTCCAAAGAGCTCCCGATAGCATCGCCCGAGTACGTTCATCCCCAACACACCAGGGACTCGAGAGCGCAGGCCACCAGGAGGATCCCTGACCACCAACCACCCACATCGGGTCACTATCCTACCACAGAGCTCGACGTCCAACTCCATATAACCAATATATGGGATGGAAAGACCGTTGGCGGCCCTCAGCTGTAACCATGAACATGACCTCAATTGCTATGCACCCCGTGACTCGAAATGCTGAACAAAACAACTTTCCGTAATGGTTGACACCATCGAACCCGTATCAATCAGACAAGGGACCAACACACCCCCAATTGAAACATCCAAATGCGGACATGCGGAAATTAAACTTGGACTAGAGTTAAACTTCTTACCGTCGGAGTCGACCTTTTCCCCAACCTAGCTGTGACTCTTCAGCACGGCGGGAATTAGTTTTCCGACGCTTTGTTAGGTCGTACGCATCTACCTTCCCCAGCTGCCGGATCAGGGCGAGGACGTGCAGGCGATCGAGACATAACACGTTCCCCCTCGCATTCCCGTGCAAAGTGGCCTGGTTTTTGACACCGCCTACAGATAACGGGCCCACCACGGAAAGGTTGAGCGCGAGAATGGGAGCCCTGCAACCGGGCAAAACTCTGGGTGGGTTGATTCAACTGTTCCTGTTGTAACTTTAACATTTCTCTCAGCTCTCTCATTTCAGAGTTTTTAGGCGAGCTACCACCTCCCTGCACTTCGTACTGAAACCCATGTGTCACAGGGACGGAAAGACTTCGACCCCTGGCCCCACCCGGCATTCCCTCCCGCTCCCATCGGATTGCTTCACTCCGCACCTCTAGGAGCGTGGAAGAGGGCTGGCGGCGAACAAACTGTTTCAGTTCACGGCGAAGGGAAACATCACAAACGTATTCTACAAATTGATCCCTCAATAAAATGTCCGCATTTAACATGGCAGTAGGGGACTTCTGCTTAACGTTCTCTAGGAGACCCATCAGGGCCAGGGAAAATTCCAGCAAAGTTTCCCCATCCCGCTGTCTCCTAGAGAAAAAGGCCTCCTGTAGAGCAACGTAAGACTGGGAGCAACCGTACAGCTCTTGCAAAATGAAGTAAATTTTCTCTGGGTCTCCCCGCTCAGCTGCAGGGCGATGTCGAATCTCCTCACGTGCCTCTCCTGTTAGATGATCAAACAAAAAAAACGCTTGATCAGCCACAGACAGATGACGTGTTCTTATACAGGCTTTCGCCTCCTCTATCCAATCATTTATACCAATACCCGGCCTACCATCAAATATTGGACATTTTCGATCCCTTGGAATAAACACAAGCCGCTCAGTTAATGTGGCATTACCACTTACTGATTGATCAGCAGAGGGAACTGAAGATTCTCTTGAGGGACCGGCTATTGGACTCAAAGGCACGGCTCGGCTCTGGTCTTGACGCAATTTCTCATTATCGGCCCTCAGCTGAGCGACAAGATCCCTCAATTCCTGCATTTCCTCCATTTGAATTTTTTTTTTTTTTTTTTTTTTTTTTTTCTTTATATAAAACTTAGAGCCACCTCTAAATAAATTGCAAGGATACGGAAAACAGCTGCTGCAATGCCCCAAATCCCTTGAAATGACGCTGCTGCTTTTTTTCTCCAACACTAGACTTGGAAAAGAAAAAAAAACACTAATACAGTCATACAATGTGCATGTTCATACAGTTACCCAGATAACAACAAGCATCCACGTCTTCAGCCCAACGAAAAACAGTGAATCCTGCTGACTACGCCAGAAATGTAGCGGGGCTCCCTCGCCTACACGAGGAGCGATTACCAAGGCACTACCTCTAGCTTAAACATGACTACGCCACCCTGATTACCAGGGAAAACATTAACACTCTGTATCTAAGATTTTACACCAGGCACACAGGAACGAAACTTTCAGGAAAGGCTAGAGACGTGGATGCCAATAATCAGGAATATTTATTTAAGCACAATGATTTTTTAAAACAGGTATCAAAATTTGGGTTATCAACATTCACAATAAGAAAAGGAGAGACCACAAGATAAAAGGACACCGAGGCTTAATGGCAGACACACGACCTTAATAAGCACAAAGCTTCTATATCACTCTCAACCCGTGTACGAATATCAGCACACACACCGCAATAACATCAAGAAATCACCACGCAGCACTCGGTGACACGCCCTCCACCGCATAAGGGCCCACTAGTGGCCTGCCTTCAAGCCTCGGCTCCTGTAACGAGAGCAACACGTTACTACAGGTCTCAATATACCACAATCACACTCACACCAGCCATACACAATAACATTTAAGTTAGTAAACCAAAAAAATACTATAATGAAGATATGAAGGCTCAGGGCCAACGCTATTACCCTCGCTGGCCTTCTACCAACAGTTTAGAAACAAAACACAAATGAAACGAAATTACTAAATACGATAGTGTCAAACACTCAAAGTAAACCAATCAAATCCATCAGCACAAACAGTGAAAAAAATAAATATAAATAAAAAAGAAATACTGAAAACAAATAATGGTACAATAAACAAAAACCCGTAAAAGTGTCAGGTTGAAGATACCCAGCGATCACAATGACACACACTAGAGGACGAGCGAGCGTCACACGCCCACCCAACACATAAACTGTATACACGTGTGTGGAGAACAGTTTTGGGATCGCAGAACTCTTAATATCAACAAGCAGCAGCGTCAGATCGCGTTGCTCCCCAGACGTCACCCAACATTAATTCCTCCTAAAAAAAAATACAAACATAAACATCCTTGCAACATATAAAAACATGAGTGCCGTACGAAGTGGGGAGGTTTCACATACCTTTAACTCATAAACCCGTCGCCCATCCACACCACGCCTACACAGGACACGGGAATGCAAGAGGGGCACGAAAAGCTCACGCCGTAAACTATAAATCACACAGTCATTACGACACATCCTATGTCTGTGCACTAATTAATCAGCCAACGCACACGCATAAAGTTACCTCAAAGCATCGTGAGACACGGGACTGCAAGAGAGACATGAGATGTGCTCTGGAGCCGCCAACAGCCGCAAACTATCCCGAAACTCGGGGCGGAAGAGCTACCGGAACAAGGGGCGGTCCCACGGCAATGACGCGACACTCAACTGGTAAGCACACGCAAGGAGTTGTTTTCATGCCATTTTTATATCGTCCCCTCCTGTTCGTGATTGGACTCACACTACCCCAAGCACATTTGGACTTAATTACGAGACACAATACATCCCACTACACTTGCTTCGCCCTCCAGAGGTGGATGTGCACAGCAGGGAAACGTAGGAGTGCCATGTTCGTGGATGTCCTGAACGTGGTTGACCATGCTCTTCCACTTGGCCTCCATCACATCTGCATCTCCATTAGGAGTGGAAGCGGCAGTCCAGTAGAGGTGGTTAATAACAGCTGGCCTCCACAGCTTCAGTTCTTCACACTCCCTCTCCTTTGCAGCAGCATCCAATGCTTTCCCTAGACCTGTTTCACAACAGAAACACAAAATGTTAAAAAGGAAAATGTAATTATAGACAATATAAACAAAACTACCTTCATCAAGATACATACTTTTTCCAATATGCCAGATGTCAAAGAAATGGCTTGTTCCTTTGGGACACAACTCCTCCCGCACCCACTTGGCAACCTGGAATGTTTGAAAAAACACATTGATTACAAGAACATTTGATTTTAGCTGTAAATAGAGTCAGGGGCAAGATTCATGTGCGTTTCTTTACCTGCCGATTTCTGTCTGTGATCAGGGCTGACACTTGCATATGTTGCCGAGTCAGAAAACGTATGCTGCGCTTTAGGCCCTCTAACTCACACCAGCTGCTACTTGGGACCTCGGAGCTCTATAAAAAATATTTTGTTATCTCACTGTGTAACATTAAACAGGTGATATGTGTGTTTGATAATATTAACTTACCTGGACAAGTTGAAGATCTAAAACCTTGTTGATTCTGTCCTCAATCAAAGAGTATGTGCCATATTTTGCACAATGGCCAGGAGAATCTGACCTATGAATGTCAAAAACAGTTTAATTCATATGGTTAAGCACAAAAACTAATACAATAAACTATATTATCCAGTTTAGACTTGTTTTCCATTGTAATGATATAAGCTGAAGTGTGCTACCTGCAGTCACCAGACAGGATCAGTCCACCCCTCATCTCTTTCAGATCTCTGATGATCCCTGCCTGCTCATTCTGCCACGCCTGCACGATGGTTGGAATCGTGTACAAGCGCTGATGGCGAAAATAGGTGCTGGCACTGATGCTCTGAAGCCCAAACAGCTTCAACATCCTGATGGTCTGGGTAGCCATGCAACCTGAAAAGTGGATGGCCCCACTCAGTAATAGGTTGCAGGCTGGCATATTGCGATGCAGCATTGGCTGGTTCTGCCAAAAACGCTGATACCCACATGCTGCACAGACCTAAGAGATGTATGTGAAAGGCAGAAAATGACTATAACATACAAACAACAAAGTATAATGATTAAAACAAACTATACAAGTTATGTTACAACATCATTTTCTACCAGAAAACACAAATAGTTTCTTACTTGCTTTATTTTTACAAAAGTTCCCTCCTGCTTCTCAACATTGCCTTGGGTTTCCCCACAACAGGCTGGGCAAATGGTAAAGAGAGACACACTGACCATCTTGGGCTGTGCCTGGACAGCTAGAATAAAAATAAGTCCAGTTATACAATTGTGTAACAGCATGTATATGATACATCATAAATATATTTTTTTACTTTGAGCAATGATGGAGCTATAACGTAACTTGACTCTTCTTAGAAGCAAATAAAAGAAAACAGCTTCTTGGAAAAAATGAAATTTAATATTGTAACGTTAGTAGGCTAGTTATTAAAGTTGCTGATCTGTGGACACTGGATAGTTCATTCATTGCACATCATATTTAATGTAAAATGTTAATCCACCTGATGAACGACGTGAAGGTCTGAGGTCACACTGTGAGCCAAAGTGATGCACAGATGATTGAGGGGCCAGTGGAGAGAAAGGCTCTTGCTCTGGGTCAGCAACAAACACTGCAGCACTGGCTGAAGATGTATCTCCCACTTCATTACTTGCAATTTCTGATAAATCCTTATAAACAAACATGACAAATTACGAATTAGCTGTGCTAGCAACTAGCATTAGTTATTATGCCTAACAAGCTAGCTGCGGTACTTTACAACAACTTATACACGCCACGTTGCTTCTCATTATTTAAATCATTATGTTGACTGATTTGTTAGTTAGTAAATGTAAAAGAAAAAAAAAGACTTACGTTGCACAGTTCACGTTTTCGTCGAGCTGCATCTCTGACGGATCCGTGACCACCGTGTTTCCCGCCGGCGGGAGAACCCGAAGCTACGTGCACTGAAGGAACCGCACCAGCTCTGAGTCTCACTCGGTTCTTACTTCAGTATCCCATGTTGAACTCCATCATATCGCCGGGACGATAATCCTCCGATCTGAAGTGAACGCTACACACGACCGCGTTTTCCGAAGCCAAAGCGGAAGAGAAATCCCGTCTCTTCACCTGCACAAACCGCACCCAGGCACGAAAGATAGCACCGTCCTTTTTCTTGTTAGGAAACCGGTGGACTCGATGTCCTTACAGGCTGGATTTTTGCAAGCTCCACAAACACAATAATTTACCATGACGATGATAAATTGAAATACAAAACCTACTGAAAACACACTGACTCACGACCGCTCTTACTGAATACCAACGTACTCTGCACTGAGCAGCGGCAGCGCACAGCAGCACACGTCTCCCTCTTGTGACGTAAAATGACGCGATGTTGGAAAAAAAAGCGTTTTTTACGAGCAGTCAAAGAAACGCTCACTTTATCTACTAAATTGGTGTCCTTATGTCATTTTAAACCATTTTAAATCCTGCATTATATTTTTATATGGTATTTTCATACACGGTTAAATATTAATTTAGATTTTTTTTTTTTACCTGCAATATGCTCTTTAAAAGTTGTTTAGCATTTCAGTGTTTTGAAGTCACCATAAAACAAAAATGAACAATTCTTATTGTTTCAGAGAATATTGCTATCATGTTTCTATCAAGTATCAAGTTGTATCAAGTTTTTGTTTCGATTTCCCTGTGTTTTTGTTCTTCCTGCTGGTGTCCTAGTTTTCCTGTGTTCCCTGATTAGTTCATTAGTTTTCACCTGTGTTGATTAATCATCTCATTAGTTCACTTTGTTTGCTTCTTGCTTTACTCTTAGAAAAGATGTGTTAAAAATGACACAATGTGTTAAATTTTAACAAATTAGTACTAAAGTTCTGGGACGTTTTTTTGTGTTAATTTTTACTCATTCATTGTGTTTTTAACAGTAAATGTGTCCGAAAGGTGTACACAAACGTGTATAATTTAACACATTATGTGCTGTCCCTTTCTACATACATTGTTAAAAAACATACAAACAATCCTAAACAAAATGTTGAACAAAATATTTATTATGATGAAATACCAACAACTGCAGTACAGTACATTCATAGAACTGCAGAATATATGTACAATTTTAAGCAGTCAAAAAGGAAATGACCTACACAGGACAAAACAGGTCTTTTGATCTCATTAGGTAACATGACACATAACCCCACCTTCATAATCGTTTAAATTTTTTCCAAACTTTGCTGGATTGATGTACACTGGTGGCCAAAAGTATTTTAAAAGAATTATCTTTGATGCTTTAAAAACATTTTATCATTATCAATGTCTGTACTCCTCCATCTTTTCCACAGCATAGGAGTAAATTTCATTATCAAAATAGCCTTTAAAAGCCAACACAGTGTTTCTGTCCACCTTTGGGAATAAATTAACTTCTCCGAAGACTGGACTCGGAACTTGACTGACAACATGAGAATGTTGCCTGGTCTGTATGCGTGTCCACAAACACAAATGTACTCAGTCCTTCAGTGGAGATCCCAGGTTGCAACACTATATCAAGACAGAGAGAGAGGAGACAATTCCACATTAGTGTCAATTTATTTTTAACCTACATTTTTAAACCTTTTTTACTATAAGAATATATATTTGTAAGCAACAGCTTGTCAATAACTTATACAAACATTTCAATTGAAATGTAAAGTAAATTATACTAGATTTAATTTTAATACTTACCTATCCTAAATTCTGTCCAAAAATGATGAGATCAATATAAAGAAAGACTCAAATTGAGGATTTAGTCTTCAGTTTGTCTCCAGTGAAGGGCTAGCTGTTTGAGACAAAAACAAAATAAGACACATGCAAGAAATCACTATGTGATGATCTTTCTCTTTCCTACAGAAGTTAACCCACCTGTGCGCTGATTTCAGGTACCTTCCTGGTCGTGTGGGACTGAATGTTAGAGAGTTTTTTTCCTAATAAAAGATCAAAATAATGCTTAAATATAAACTAAAAAATGCTTGATTTGGTATGAATTAATGATTTAGTGTAAGTTTTACTGCAGTGCTTACCTGAATGGTGAACATAGAAAATGGTCCATCTTCTTATTGGTTCATTTCCTGTGTAATAAACATAATGTTAGACATCTTTATTTGATATAATGTTAACTTTAGATTGTAAGATTCTGCACCAGTGGCTCCAAAGCACTTACAACATATTGCTAATTATTTCAGCAAACTTTTAAATCATCTACCAATACTTTACACATAGTAAATAAAGAGCATTACTAGCACCATTGTTTTTTTTTTTTTTTTTTACAAAAACAGAGTGAAAAACTATTTAAACGTGCGGTCACATTTACCACTGCTTGGCGTTATTTTGCCTGCTAAATTCAGTCATTTGTAAAGGTCTCTTCACTCTCTGGAATTTTGTGTGAGTGTGAAAAGATCCCACGCCCCCATATATCTACATCAGTAAGATTTCAGAAGATTTGCATAATGCTGCCCAAATGTTCATTCAACGAAAGAAGGCTTACCTTTTATTCTCGTTGTAGTATTGTTGTTGCCGCCACCACCATGTTGTATAGACGCTGTGTGTTTCACTGTGAAAGCAATACGTCCCAAGGTTAACCCTAGTTCCTCGGAGGAACGAGACGCTGCGTTGAACGCTTTGGGGAATGCCTTTGACGAGACCGACTCTGAATATCATGTGCAATCTGTCCAATGGAAAGGCGTGACGTCACAGATGGGGTGACGTAGCGACCAGGAAGCTATAAAGGCACGTGCCGCGCAGCTGGCTTCAGCTTCGAGTAGGGAAGCAAGCGCCGGCAGGGGTTCCGGAAGTATGGCGATGCGACGCAGTGTCTCGTTCCTTCGAGGAACTAGGGTTACATTCGTAACCTTGGGACGTTCCTCTTCAGGAACTCGAGCTGCATCGAACGCTTTGGGGAATGATGTGCCCACGCTGCCAGACTTCCAAATCCCTGCCTAGTGTGTATCCGAAGAGCACAGCTAAGGCAAGAGAACAGAAGAGCCAGGAGTGGCTCGCATATCTAGATTGTGAAATCTGACAAAAGTGGAGGGCGTGGACCATCCCGCAGCATTGCAGATGTCTAAGAGGGACAGACCTGCTGAGAAGGTTTTAGAGGCCGCCATACCCCAAGTAGAGTGAGCCTTGACTCCTAAAGGAGTGGGAAGACCAGCGGAATCATAGGATGTATTGATAGGCTTGACTATCCAACGACTTAGGGTCTTAGAGGCAGGAAAAACCTTTTTAGGGGGACCGTAGCAAACAAGCAATTGGTCTGATTTTCTTCACAGGGCAGCTCTGTGGACATATGTGTCAAGCGCTCGAACTGGACACATACAATATAGCTTTTCCTGGTCTGGCTCCTGAAAGGGAGGAGACAGAAGGCCTGGAGTACTATGGGTTGTGGCATGACAGAGGGAACTTTAGGAACATAAACCGCTCGAGGGTATAAAAATGCTTTGGCCATAACAGGGGCAAAGTCTAGGTAGGTAGGGGCCACTGCGAGAGCCTGAAGATCTCCAACTCTCTTTAGAGAGGTGATAGCCAGTAACAGGGTGGTCTTGAGGGTCAGATGTCTATCTGAGATATCATGTATTGGCTCGAATGGAGCTTTACAAAGAGCCTCTTTAACCCTTAAAGACCTAGAACATTTTTGGGGCGCCTGACACACCTGCACTTTTCTTTGTTTTTCAGACCTATTCTAGCAGTCAGCATCAAGTGCCATATATCATTATAAACAGGAGAACATACAGTTTAAGTCTAACTAATTCAAAATCTCAGTTTTACTTTCGTTTTCTCAAAGAATGAGTGAAATTACAGAATTTTAAGAAAAATGCATGCAACAGTTGTGTGTTTTTTACTGTGTACTCAAACAGAAACTCCTAAAGTTTGGATATTTTTCTTTAGAAAGTTGTGTCTGGGTGTTTTACACTTCCAAATAAATTTTTGTTTAGATATACCATTCCCCAAGCAAATTATAGCCATTTATTACAATATTGTTATCTGCGCTTTTAAGTAAAAAGACAGGCCTATTTCGTTAACTAACACTAGAGATGTGTCCAAAAACATTTAAATGAGTAAAGAAAATGGAAAGAGTCTTATTTGATAACAAAACTAAACAAAACAAGTTTTTTTCTTCTTCTGAGAAATATATTTTCAATCTGAGTATGAACTATAAACACAAACTTTGCAGCATAGGCTAGAGTAAAACAATTGCACAAATTGTCTCCAACAATACAGTGGAAAAACAGAGCAAATGATTCACAAACTAAACAAAATGAGTGAGAAATATTCAGAGTGCAACAAAAATAAACATTGCAAAGAGCTTTTTGAACTATATATTTTGTATAATTATTTAATTATAATAGACATAATATAAATGAGAGATCCCATGGCTGTAATATGTGTCAGAATCGATTTTACCGGAACATCGCCTAGCGACCCAAAACAAAAATCCCAGTGGTTTATCAGATATGTACCACTGTTTCATCCTTGGTTTTGATTTGTTTTATGTCAAAGTTCTCTGTTGTGTGTTTTTTTTAGCTTTTTTAGAGAGTTTTCTAATGCAAATGTGTTAGTTTGTGTTTGTATCCATGCACTCGCAACAGACTTCACTTTCACTTTGTGTTCCTTCATATTTCAAAAGCAATATGTTAAGTAGTAGCTCAAATGACTACTTATTGGTCGAATATGGTACAGTTTGAACCAATCTGGACTCAGGGGTGGGACTACGCATCAACAATCATTTCTGTTTGGCTCAGAGGAACGAAAGCATTGGTTTCTTCTGACGAATCAATGTTGTCAAAATGTGATGACGTAATCACGTGCACTACGGCGCCTCTGAATATCCAAATGAGATAAATAGGATATCTCCGAAACAGAGAATCTCTGCTTTACATCACTTTTTAAAGCATTCAGATTGGATTAGCGGTTCAAAAGTTATTAAACATTATAAAACAACAGTTATTTTTATTTCTATATCGGTCTTTGAGGGTTAACCACAACCAAGTCCCAGGGGGGAACACGGGACTGTACTGGAGCCCTCAGCCTCAGCGCACCGTGGAGGAAACGTGTAACTAGGTGGTGTCTACTGTTTGACAGTGAGTGACTGGCCTTCTTTGACTCTCTTGACTGACGTGAGGATCGACTCGATCCGAGCAGGAGACAGACGTGCCTGCATCATGGTCGAATACCACAGTATGCCTAGATAGGAGGTTCTCTGAACTGGAGGAAGTACACATTTTCTTGGTGTTTAGTCTCAAACCCTGCTCCCCCATGTGTGCAAGAACAACATCTCGATGTCGAACTGCCATGTGCTCTGATTGACTAAAAGCAACCAATCGTCAAAATAATTCAGAATGTGGATGCCCTGCATACTCGTGAACGTGAACGTGCAGGGTGAGAGTGCAAGGCCGAAGGGAAGTACTCAATATTGGTAAGCTTTGCCCCTGAAAGTTAACCTCAGGAACTTCCTGTGTTGTGGAAGGATGGTTATGTGGAAGTATGCATCTTTGAGATCTATTGTGACAAACCAGTCCTCGGATCTGATTTGAGCTACAACATGCTTGATGGTGAGCATTTTGAACTTCAGTGCCATAACTGAGCAGTTCAACTGACGTAAGTCTAAGATCGGACGAGACCCCCCATCCTTCTTTGGAACTATGAAATACCGGCTGTAAAACCCAGGATTCCCTGTCTTGCAGAGGGACCACCTCGATGGCCAACTTCTCGTTCCATAACCAGAGCCTGCTGGGGGCCGACTAGTGTCAGTGTAACCCCGTTAAATATCGGCGGTGGATAGCCGAACTGAATGCAGTAGCCTTTTTCTACCATGCACTGGACCCACTGAGATACATTTGGCAGTATTTTCCACACTGCTAAATAATCTACTTAGGGAATCAGTCTCTCGAGACTGACCTCTGGTGTAAGAGGCCCCCGAAGGGGCAACAAGCGTCTCAGCTCCGCTACGCTCACAGGCGGAAATAACTTTGAACAGCGCTTGCTGGAAGCCACTGCGCCTCGAAACTCTGGCAGGGTTGGCAGACCGACCTCTCAAGGGCACTGAGGTGAGACGGGCATCGTATACTGAGGTGGACCGCACTCTACCCCAGTAGGGGCTACCCTCTGTATCCCTGAGCCTCTGGCGTCAGGATTTCTTTGTCTAGGACTTCTTGGCCTCAATGATTGCCCGAAGGTCTGCTTTGGGCCTGGAAGTCCCCGACTCAGAGCTTCGCTGAGGCCCTTGATCCCGACATGGGGGAGCATGAGCAGCGACACTCTGCTTCTGCGCCTCTCGATATGAGGAGCTGGTATGGGGTGTGGACATCTCCCGCCCAGAAGCACCACGAGAGCGACGAGGGAGGAAACTCTGGAACACCGCCGCCTGTTTGCATGCCTCCTGGAACCTGTCGACAACAGTATTGACTGTGTCGTTAAACAGGCCAGAAGGCTGAAGCGGTGTTGTCATATGTAGTTGCTGCAAGACCAAATTACGCTCCTCCATAGAATCCGCCTGCTGCACTATTCTCAAGCCACCCGCCTCTTCTTACTCAAGCGGTGTGTGGTGCTATTTCATTGAGAAAGCGAAAAACACTGTTTTTGCCTTCCAAAAGAAAACACGACTAGAAATCATATTTATATCACGTTTATAATGGGTTTTATGTTTTTGTCTCGTCACTCCAGTCGAACATGGCTTCACAATATGTTAAGAGGCGTAACATTTCCATCACACACTTGAGGCATTCGGATAGCTGGCCAATCACAGTATACCTCGCTTTTCAGAGAGCTGAGCCTTGTGAGAATCTACACATTTCAGAAGGCGGGGCATAGAGGAGAAACAATGTACGTACGTTGAAAATAATGTTGTTGTTTTTTTTTATCTTAAACCGCAAAAATTTCATTACATCAAATACACAAAATAATGTTCTTTTAAGCAGCATCATATGACCCTTTAAGCACATCGTCTACACATATTGTGTTAAATGCTGCCTGAAAATACCCAAGTTGTGTTGATTTTTAAAACTACACATAAATATGGGTAAAAGAGGTTATTCTTTTCTATACATTTTTATTTAATATTGTGGGTCATGGGTCTTCAGTGAGCAAAAATATCCAAAGGGCTAAGCAAGAGGGGTAATCCAGTATCCAGAGGAAAAGGAACAAAAATGAGTGAAGGCAAGATAAAGACTAAACTATGAAAACTAGAAACTGAAACAAGACTATGAAAGCTAGAAACTAAAACAAGACTATGAAAACAAGGAACTGAAACAAGACTATGAAAACTAAAAAAACTAAGACAAGACTAAGAGAACTAACACGGAAAGGCTTTAGTATCGCAGTTATCGCTAGGAGAGGGATATACACAAAACAATACTCTACAGTGTGTGAGAGGAAGTCCAATGCTTATAAAGCATGTCTGATGATTGTATATATATATATATATATATATATATATATATATATAATTTTTTTTTTTCTGAAACCAAAACCAAAATTTTCATTTAGCTGAAAACTGAAGATTAAAATAATTTTTGGTAATTAAACTTAGGTAATTTAGATGAATTTGGTATGGTTATTCAGTGTGTCTTGTTCTCAGAGATAAATTAAACCATTTGTAAAAAAAAGTTATTTGGCAAAGAGCCTCTGGATATTTTAGACCAAAAAAATAAAAATAAAATAAAAATTACAGATTCCTAATCTATCATCATTTTTCAGCACAGTGAAGTATGTTCACACTGCTTTTGGTCTAAACCAGAATTAATATTTTCAGTATCCAAAATGTCAGGGAATTACTGATTTCAACATTGAGTGATTGAACTCATTGTATTTTGTTGTGATTATGGGTGAGGGTACTGATTAACCTGTCTTGGTTTATTTTGCGTTATGACTGTACATTTTTCTTACATATTATCTTTCCTGGTGGCTTTTAATTACCTTGTGTTTTTAAGCTGCATAAAATATCAAACATATCAGAATATAAATAAAAAAAAAAATATTAAGACACAGGAAGCATTTGCTCACCTACTGATTTCAAACCTGAATGACTTTTGTCGAAAAAAAAAAAAAAAACATCATAAAAGTCTTTTGCCTTATGATAGCATTGTGTGGGGAACAGACGGAAATTTGAATTGATCCCGATTCACTTTCTTTGTACAGAAAAGAGCAGCTTCGACATTGTAATTAACATTTGCTTATGTATTCCATTGAAAAAAAAGTCAAAAGGGTTTGGAACAACATGAATTTTCACTTTTGTATATAAAGTGACAGGCCAGGTGTTCTTCTTCACATTGGATACTGGATGAACATTGGTTATCCCCTGTAGTTCTACACCCTGCCGGAGGAATTGCATGCTGTGTTCTCACTGCCCGCTCACTGACGGTACCCTGGGATTAGAGTACGCTCCCTCTGTTCACTCTGGTCCAAGTCAAACACACAGATTGGGGGATAGGGGCGAAAGGACGAGAGATAGATAGAAAAGACAGTGAAAGTAGATCTGACCGAGAACAAATTGTTGCTGAATAATACAACACAAATCAATTTCTCACTCTGCCTGGTCTGCAGGTTGGATCGCTCCCGGCCATCTGAGCAGCAATGGCTTCTTTTGTTCTGATGGAGCGAGGGAGGAGAGAGACAGAGGTTTATTCTTTCTCTCTAGCACTCTGCTGCTCTATTCTGCTGTTTTGGACTTTGTGTGTAAAGTCAATCAATACTTCTCTGCTTTGAAGACTTATTTCGTTAAAGGAATCAAAGATAAGCTGCGCAAAATTGTTTGCTTTACTTTTTGGCTCTTATATTCATAGTATAATAGAGAGATATTTGAGCAGATGTTTGAGCTAAGTGGATAGTGTTATTTCAATATATATATATATATATATATATATATATATATATATATATATATATATATATATATGTATAATTTTATAGCATTTATTAAGATTTTCATTTTAATTTTATGTTAAGATTAAGTAATTTTAGTGTTATGTGCTTTGCCATTTTTATTTGTTTTTATTTCAATATTTCTGTTTAGCTTGAGTGAAAATTATATATTTTTTTCAGTGTAATTGTAGTACTTCTTGTAGTACAATTGTATTACAACTTATTACTTTCAGTTAGTTGCCAAGGCAAAATTACAGATTTTCTTTCAAGCTTTTTACATTATTTTTATTGTTTTATTGTATTTCAATTTAATTTTGATTTAACAAAAACTATTGTAATAATTTTAGTTAACTATAACAAGTTATATAGTTAAATTTTGTTCTTTTGATTGTGTTTTTAGCATTTGTAAATTATGAATTTTATAGTTTTAGCCTTTTCCACATTAAAAAACGTTTTACATCTAAAGAAATAACAGTAATTTGAGTGCTTTTTCGAGAATGAGTTTAGTTACTGTATTTCAACCACTCCACCAACTGCTGAGTTGCATGGGGGATTGTTGGAAATCAGGAGTTGCATAGGATGTGTCCATAAAAACCAACCAGATGAAGGTCTCTCAGTAGACAGGATATTAAGGACACATTGGATTCTGACATTGGCTTTCTACCTCTGTATACTGCCTGTCATGCATTACTTACTCCTGACACTGCAATCATGTTTTATCATTTAATAGTACAAGCTTCCTCTGCACATTTATCTTACTTATAAAGTACATATAAAAAATTACATATGTGCTGTTTTGCTCACTCATAGCTTCGTAAAACATTAATATGGACTGTAAATTGGACTAAGCAGGAAGGACAAAGCAGAGGAAGGAGGTAACAGGAAGCTGAGAGACAGAAAGCTTATTCCGGCCACAAAAAAAGAGAGAGATTATCCTTGGCAGCTTGAGTGTGAACTGGAGTTTCAGTCCGCTGCCCGTCTGCTTCTACACAATACCCTGCCTAGCCTTTCCTTGTCATTTATTCATCTCACTCGGTAAGAATAGCAGGGCCTGAATCAATTAAACAGCACTCCAGTGTCTCTGTGACAAGCAGATTGCTCTCAACAACATTGAAGTTAAGACAAAGATTTCTCTGTAGCATCCCATTACACAAATTGTTATCTTGGTTTACAGTATGTATTTGTTAATGCTAATACTGTAGCTTCTAGCTTCCACCCACTGCAGTACTCTGTGCTTGTGTTTATATACTAGAGTAGGCAATGTTAGTAAATTGGATTCCCTTTCAGTCGATCACTCTCGACGTGACGTCTCTGTTCCCTCCTTCAGGGAACAAGGGGTACATACATAGCCGAGACATTTTACTGCTTACTATATATGACACAGTAGGACTGTCGTTATAGCTAAGAAAATTACAAATCTATGTATTCTTCTCTTTATTCTGTGCGTGTGTTTGTGTTTGAATGGTATTCCTTACGTTATGGGGAAATGTCCCTACATAATTAATAATACCTGTAGATTTTGACCTTGTTTTGATCTTTATGAGGAAGCAAGCTTATAAATCAAAAGTTTTTTTTTAAGTTTTGTGTGAGGGGTAGGTTAAGGGTCAGGGTTAGGGTAAGGGGATATAAAATAAAGTTTATACAAAATAAAAACCATTATCCCTATGGCAAGTCCCCATAAAACATGGAAACGCATATTTATTTTAGCATGTGTTTCTGCTATGTGCTGTGTTTGTTTAATTAATAATCTTGGTCTGTTTACAAAGAGTAGCTCTTTGTGTATATTAAAAACAACACATTCAAACAATACATTCAGATATGCATGGATTATGTGTGAAAAAAAAATCTAATTTATGTTTTCTATTTTAATTTATTTTAAAATGCAGTTTATTGCTGTGATGGCAGAGCTGAATTTTCAATAGCCATTACTCCAGTCTTCAACGTCACATGATCTTTTAGAAATCATTTTAACATACTGTTCTGGTGCTCAAGAAACATTTTTTAATTATCATCAATGTTTAAAACAATTGTACTGATTAATATTTTTATGGAAACTGTGATACATTTTTCATTCATTGTTTCGTTAGATTGCTTGATGAATAGAAAGTTCAAAAGAACAACATTTATTTGAAATAGAAACTTTTTGTGACATTATAACTGTCTTTCTTGTCACTCCTAATCAATATAATGCATCCTTGCTGAACAAAAACCCTGACTGACCCAAAACCGTTTGAACAGTAGTGTATGTCTGCAGCATATCAGTATTGAACATCAGTTGTAAGATAAGAGATAAGTGTCTTAAGAGAACATGTTTTGTTATATTGTGATCATGACAATATAAGACATAAAAATGCACAGCCTTCATAAAAGGTAAAATAACAAAGTAAAACTTTCCATTAAACCATGTGTCCAGGGACGTATCCACTGTTGTAGGGAAACTGGGTGACTGCACAGTTGGATTTATTCAGAATATTCTCTAATTTTCTTTTGATCTGATGGGTGCTGTTGTGACATTTATGCATATTCTGCATCAACATTTTCAGAAAGACACTGATTATATCTTTAAACCACTTCACACCTCAGCAAGCACTACTGGGTAACCTAAAATCATTTGTTTTACTCTTAGCTTTTTTTTCATATCACAGTTTTTCATATCTACTCTGTGCACATTTCTTATGTGCTGTTGTGATTATTCATTTTTAGTCTCAATTTTTAATAAAAAATAATTCAGATATGAGGACACTGATCTGAATATGTTACTTTCGGTTGTACTATGATTTTGCAATTAAATATTCATTGTGGCTAGCTCAAAGTTGTTTTGTGATTAAATATGTATTATGAAGGGTTTCATCATATAAATGGCTGAATTATACACTAGTATTGTTCATATTGTTCAATTCAGAGTATTATTTACAGATTGTACAGAGAAACATTTGGACCTTGTGCCATGTCATTTTGGCAGCTTAACATGCCAGTGGGCACAATGTCTATTTATATACCACTGAAACAGCATTTCTCAGACCTGCGAGGACAGTGGCCAGGACATGTGCCAAGAGTTAGCCTAACTCAATAGTGTTTTATCCATACTATATCTCCCACAGTCCCTTTCCACCTTTTTAAATTTGGTCTCCTTCCTACTCTTATTATGTCTCATCATGATGCTTTTTGACTTCATTTTCCCTTTGCTGTCTTCCACATCCTCCCCCTCCATATGTTGTTTCTTTTCTGCTGCTACAGTACAACCAGGGACAGAAGATCTCAGTGGAAAACGCTGGGAGCGATTATTCTTCACTCCAGAGTCTTACACTTGCAATTCTGCATTTCTCTTTTTCACTGGCCTCTGCCTCCTTCTCATAATCTCTTCCTCTCGTTCATACTCTATCACTGGCAGTGGTTATATTTATCTGTTCTGTGGGTTTGTTGCTGAGTGAGTGTACAGGTTGTAGAAGTTCTTGCTGGTGGATTGTGCCCTGAAGAACATGTCCTGATGATTCCTCTCTCAGGAAATCAGAGGAAGTGTTTACACTCAAGTTGTCATACATTCTACTGTTGTCTACTGGATTCTACTGTTGATGTGTGTTAAAATGGTGTTTAGTCGAGTGTGGTTAGTTGAACATATCCATTTTTATTGTTCTTGAGCATTTCTTCCGAATATTTAGGCAGAATCTGTAAACAGCTCTTTAAAGATTAATCATAAATCAAAATTGGGGTTTACTGGCTTTTAGCTCATATCTGATAGTTAGTGTATTACTAAAAGTTTAAGTGTTTATATGCATATTATCTCTTCTGAAAAAGTGCGCCGAAAAAAAAAAATAGTGTATATGACAAATTACAATTACATACTTGAAACAACATGCAATTAATATTTACTCCTCTGTTGTGCAAAGCAAGTAAAATCTTACATCGTGATTTGTGAACCTTGGCTGGAGTGGCACCCGACACTTCCCAGAGCCAGTGGTGCATTATCTGTTGGGTTGCCATGCTCAGCTGAAAAGAGAATGACATTCTGCTAACAGTGTTTGTGATCTGTTGTTTGGAGCACTGCCTGTGCTATACACAATTGCAGTGGCACTGCAGCAACATTGCAGCAGTGGGAACTGAAGAGGCTACGTAAATTAGCATTTAAATCACATCTGACCCGAACTGTGCAAAAATGAAATTGAGCAAGCTGAACATTTACAGTATTAGGGGAGGTTGAAGGAAAACTGCATGGTGGGGAGGGGAAGATTAGAAGTGAGGGTATAACTGTATACCCTCCTAAATATCTCCTAAACTAGCTCTTTTGTTAGTATTGAAGCTAAGTCAACCCTAAAATTCAGTCAACAACAAAAAGATATTAGTAATGGTTATTAGAAAGTTAAACCATTGCTGTTTAAACAAGTTACTTGCCATAATAATATAATATAATATAATATAATATAATATAATATAATATAATATAATATAATATAATATAATATAATATAATATAATATAATATAATATAATATAATATAATATAATATAATATAATATGGTACAGTAGGACTAAATGCACACCAGGTTAAAAGGTGTATGTTAATTTATATTTCTAAACCACAAGATAGCACATAAACTTACCACAGCACTCCTAAAAATTTATGTTTCACTTTGCATGTGGAACTTTGCTTAACAACGTGAGAAGGGTCTGGCTGCAGACTTGCACTTGCACTCTCAGACTTGCACTTCCGCTAGTGACATCACTTGCAGTCTTTATTTTTTTATTTTGTTCTATTTATTGATAACTGTTTGTTTGAATCTCTCAACATTTTACAACAGTAGCCAGGTGGTGAAGACAAGAAAAAAAATTAAATTACAATGTCACTTGCAATCGCTACTTGCACTCTCCGCTACCTGTGACGTCACTTGCAATCAACACAAATCGTGCATGTTGCCAATGGAGACAAGACGCTATGGTGGTGATTAAACGATTAAAACCAAATTAGTCGGCCTACTAATATAACGTACAGGGTCCTGCAAGAAAAAGACAAGACCGGCAAATCTGTACGCAATGCACAAAGTCTTTCGTTAAGCATTTTCCTCCTGTAGAAAAAACAAACACTTAATATGGCATCATGTATTAAGATACATTAAGTTCAATTAAAAGACCAAATTCAAAATATAGTTATTATGTAATGTACTACAAGGCAAGTAGATAGCTATGAACACAATGCGCAAACTTTGTCCTCCTATACAGCAAAACGCTTAATGTGGCCTAATAACAGACTAAGATGATAAAGACAATTCAGTAGACCTAGCCTATATGTCTTGTTGTTGACTCAACATATATACAGACCAGCAAATATGAACGTGCATTATGAAATGCATTAAGTGATTTTAAACTCCACACTCCAACTCCATACAGGCAAGCAGACGAGTACAGAACGCAGTGCGTTAAATTGTACATTAAATGTATTCCTCCTATAGAAAATCATTATAAATAAAACAAATAATGTAGCTTAATGGACAAAGACAGTGATATAAACGAGTTGTAGACAGTTTATTCTATATGGAAAAATGCTTAACGCGAAACCTTGCGTGTTGCGTTTATTCTGGGCTCACCTGCGTGCCTGTACATATTAGTTATGTATTTTAATAATGTAGAGAAACATATTGAGTTTGGCCTTTATCATCTTAGTCCATTATGCCACATTTTGCGGTATGTTAGGAAAATACTATATACATATTCATTAAAATAATGAACTGTAAATTTTATTTGATATTTTAATATCATCTTAATACATTAAGCCCTGTTAAGTGTTGATGTTTTTCTGCGGGAGGAAAACAATTAGCGAGAGACTGCGCAAGCGTTCATACTCTGCTGTTCTGGCCACGGATTTGCCAGTCTTGTCTTTTTCTTGCAGGACCCTGTACGTTATAGTACTAAATTAGGTTTAATCGTTTAATCACCATCACAGCGTCTTGTCTCCATTGGCAACATGCACGATTTGTGTTGATTGCAAGTGTCGCAGGTAGCAGAGAGGCAAAGTAGCGATTGCAAGTGACATTGTAATTTAGTTTCTTTTTTCTTGTCTTCGCCACCTGGCTACTGTTATAAAATGTTGGGAAATTCAAACAAAAAGTAATCAAAAAATTCAACAAAATAAAAAATAAAGACTGCAAGTGATGTCACTAGTGGAAGTGCAAGTGTCTGAGAGTGCAAGTGCAAGTCTGCAGCCAGACCCTCTTGAAAAACGTTGCAACTTGATTTTATAAAATGTTATAGATGTATGTACAAATGAGAATGAATATGATCTGATCTTGATTTTCTAGTAGTTAAGTCAACAGTTTTTCAATAACTAAAGTATATGTAAAAGAATGGTATTTGGGTTAAAAAGTGTCCCGGTTGCCAAGGATAAAAGCACAATTATTCACATCATAATAAATAGCTAACTTACTTTTCCCTTTATTGACATGACATGGTTTGATTCAGATGGTTAATATTTATATGGTTTAAATAATCATTTATAATGAAACTATCATATTTAAAAAAAGTAAATAAATAAAGTATATTAACCAAATATCATAACAAAATTTATATTTATCGTGAATGCTGTACAATAAATTATTATAGTACCTCCTTAAGCATTTTAAGAAACTTAGAGAATTTGTATTTTTTCATTTTTATTTCTGTATTTTTACAATGAACATAGTACAATTAACAAAATGTAAATTATTATTTTCGCAAAATAAACAGAAAATAGTACAAACAATGTTTCTGAAGTGATTACATTAAACAAGTATTTACAAGTATTTAGATATTGTATAGAGTGTGGGGTATAAGGCCCCTGTCACCACCTCATACATTTATATGATTTTTAAATAAATAAATCACTTTTTTGATTTTTTACTTGTTTTTCTTTTGTAAACAAAGCTTTATAAATATGGTCTTGCTGGAAAATATGGTCATGCTTCAAAAACTGTATCATACCCATGTTATTCATCAAATTAGCATTTGATCGGATAACATTTTTACCATCAATCTGGCTGGGAGTAACTTTTTCAAATGTTGCTGTTATGGGGCGGTCACACTACACTTTTCATTGACTTCCATTCATACTCATACGAATGTGGGAGAGAAGAAATGCAAGCACATGCGAACAGGTTTCACATTCCAGCTTACTCTAACCTGCAAATCATGTGAAGCCATGTGACCAAAAGGAGATTGATGAGGCACGGCGTGACCTCATAGCTGAATTTAAAGAACATTAAAACTGCAGTGATGTAGGAAAGTGGTGTAGATTATTTTTGTAGTATGTTTTTTTTCAGTTTGTTATGTGTTGATTTTGTGTTTTTAAAAAGATGCTGCTGAACATGGACGTCATATCATGACCTCTGCAGTGTTCAAAAAATTTGAAGTCTAGTGTGACCACACCTTTAGAATTTTTTAAGTAAAGATCTGCCATCATGATAATAAACATCATATGAGGTGCACACAATCTGTTATGCAATCCCGAAAAATGCAGCTAGTAATAGCTAACCTTACTGTAGATAACTATAGAGGAACCTAATGAGAAACTGTCTTTTTAGACCATGATTCCAACAGATGCCGCTGACATGCCGATAACTCATACTAATGTGATTTAAAGTAGCCCGTAGCCTGTACCCACTGCCTTGTCAGGTCTGCAAGTTCCATTACTCACATAAAGTCAAAGTGGCAGCTAAATAGTTCTTGTTTGGTAATCTAAAGGGATTGCTTATGCACCTGAATAACCTTTAGTCCATTCTACATATGGTATACTGTATGTTTTTCTTTGTTTCTTTCTGTGATGACATAAGACAAATCATACATATTTTATGTACATCAAGATTTTTTTGAATAAAATTTGCTATTGAGCCTGAAAATCGTATCTGTTTGTATAATGAGATTTCAATGACCGTTTTTCAAAGATTTAAATATAAACCATTATTGTATCACACTGAGGATGGCAATAAAACACCATCCCTTCATCATCAAAACATCATCCCTCTCTCTGTCAGTCTTGGGTACTTCAGTATGAGTTTTGATTCACTCAATTGCAAGATATGCAATTTAGTCCACCATCTAATTTTGAGAAACTTTGATGCACAAAGCCTTTTTACACCAGAGGGTTTCAAAGGGATATGGGAAGCACTGTACCCTTAAAGAGAAAATTTCCTAGAAAAGAGACATTTTAAAAGATTTAGGAGGTGCTGTGTGTGGGGTTTAGGGAAAGGCTATATCACCAATGGCAACTTAATTTGGCAGAAATTAAAAATCAGCCGATTACAGTGCACTTCTGCAGTTTTTCTGAAATCATTTGAGATTGCAGTAAAGAAAAGGGTCAAATGTTTAGTGGCTGCAGTATAAATTGCAATGAAGTACATTGCAAGGTCAGTATTGATGCAGGGTCAAGGACAAGAAAGCAATACTAGAAGCAGATAATACATGTAAATCTTAGTTACAGTTAGAAAATAAATAGGATTATAAACATTTGAAAGGTGAAAAAACATTTTGACTATTGATATTGAATGCTGTTTGTCCGATGAATCTGGACATAATAAAGAAATTATAACCCTATAATAATAGGTGAGCGACTTGTCCTTTGTGTAGTAAAATGGCTGCAGTGAGCATGAAACCTGGGAACCAAGTATCCAGTCTAAACAACATTTTAATAATCTGAAGAACATTTTTCCAATAGAGAACCTTTAATGCAATGGAAAGTTAGAAGTCAAAAAGAGCTTTATTGCCAAGAATGTTTACACACACAAGGTATTTGTCTTGGCGACAGGAGTTTCCTGTGCAGACGAAGAAAGTACAGACGTAGTGCAAACATACATGAAAGTGCAGACATACAAAGGAATTACACAGTAGAGATGAAATATAACATTAATATTAGAAAAACACAAAATGAATTTAATTGTTTTAATGAATGCACAGATATGTTATTTAGAAGAGTACAGCTTATGTAGTTTACAAATATACAATTTTCAGATGCTGTGTATAAATGTGTCAGTTACAATAGACAGTGTTCCATGAATGTTAAAGTTCTTTATCTAACAATTAATGCCAATAAAGAAACTTTATTTTAAGAGTCCAAAACAATAGATATATTGTTCAAAATGAAGGCAAATATTTGGAAACGTTCTGGTTGTTAGTAAAACATGTTCATAGTTAATATGATGAACTTAACCCTATTGCACGTTTGGGAGAACTGACTTTATACATCCACTAAAGATCCCCTTGTCACCAAAAATGAGTCAGAAAAATGAAGTTGGTTGTGAGAAAGCTATAACATAATTTGTATGCAGATGCCACTGTGATATTTTGCTATCTAATGCATTCATACATTATAAAGCGTGTTGAGGGCCCATGCAGTCTGTAATACAGGTCAGATGCACATCATGCAGAGCACAACATTAGGGGAAGTCAATGTATTCTTTGACTGTATGCATTAGAGTCAGTGACTCTTCAAGAGTGAGCTAGCCTAAACTCTTTGCATTATCAGAGCTGGAGATAAATCCTCATTAGCATATTGCTCCCTAGCAACCAGAACATGAACAGGACATCTGTTGTTCTGTATCGCTTTCTGTCAAACAAAGCAGAAGAACAACAGATTATCTCATTACCTGTCCTTCAACTCACCTTTTGACCTGTCTCATAAAGGTCACTCAGTGCTGATTCATGCTAGTGACTTGATTTTTGGATCTGTTAACCAAAAACATGAATCATTATGCCACTTTAGCAGGTGGATTATAATAGGTGGATTATGGGTAGGAGTTACACAGACTAATCAACTAGTCGACTTCAATGCTCTGCCATGACTCTTTAAGCTTGACGTCGACAAGTCGCTGGTCCTATAGAGGGCACAACAGGATAAGAAATATTTGAAGGACTTCCACATTTACGCTACGTTTCCTAACAGTTAAAATGACAAATAAATGTATACTCCGAAAGCTCCACAAGACATGTGTGATTATATTACTGGATGCTCGAAATTGAACGGGAGAAAACACATTCTAAACAGCTTCTTGTACAGGTAAGTTAATCGCCATTCTCATCTAATGCGTTGCTGCACTGTAACGCACACAAAGGCTACAGACAGAGGCTTTTACGTTATGCGCAGATTGTGCTCACAGAATCATTCAGCATGGAAATGTACTGTCAGCACTGTTCTGTGAATTCTCAATAAAAAATTATAATAACTTAGAAACTGAAAAGTTCATGCATGTATTTGTTGATAACTAAATCCCACAGCATCACTACTACTAGAGAGATGCTGCCGTGTAGAATTAATTCACACACACAATTGCTCTCACTAATGCATTCATATAAATTACTCTTTACTGTGCTACTTTATCTATTTCTGATTTAGAACGAGCAGAAATCTGTGAGAAATAAAACGACCCAAAGGCAAAAGAACTGATAAAAATGTGCTATTATAGGAGCAATAGCCATGTGGGCAGTGCTGTCATATGCCATAGCTGTGCACAAGGGGTTTGTCACAGCTCCAGACTTATTTGTTCATCAATGACGTCATCAGCGACTAGCTGACTTAAACTCGACTTTCATCACATAAAAGTCGACTTTAAAAAATCAGATGTCATTCAACCCCTAATTATGAGATACATTAATTAAAATATTCATTCTAAAAAACTATAACTGAACTAAATAAAGTGTATATTTTTAATATATTTATTTATTTTATTGGTTTATAAAGCACTACAAAAATTTGAACTTTCATATATTACTGAATGTTTGTCAAGATGAGGTTTCTTATCTTCTAGTTCTGGTCGTTTAGTACACTATTCAGTGAATCTTAAGTGATTCAGTGGTGCTTCTTTTAGAAACTTTGCTAAAAAAATAAATAAAACATTCTACCAATAAAAGTTAGACAGGCTTCAAGCATTCATATTAAGGGGCATATATTGATATCAGTATTTAATTGATCTTGATATTGTGTAAAATCACATTGTCAGTGTTCTGTGTTTTTATGTTTGTAATTTACCTTGTGAAGCCATTTGAGCTGTTTATGTAAAAATTGCTATAAAAGAAAGTTTTATTATTAATATTACTCATATTTTTAATTAATGTATAAACTAAAACAATGATTACTGTGAACGGAAAAAACAAATAGATTCATACTGGAAAAGCTATTATGTTGCTGAGCTTCCATCATGGTACTGAAGAATGTAGTTAGTTCATTATTCACTTCATTCATACCAGAGTCCACCGAACTACTACAGCAAATTCATCCATCTTTACAGTGATCCAGTTTCATTTATCTTCAATGCTGTGTTGAGGTAAATATGAACGTCATCCTGACCATTCTCACAGGCCAGAATACAAGACGCCATTTATTTACTTGCGACGTTGCCATGTTTTGTAAGCCATTACTGCAGTCCGTTGTGGTGCATGCTGGCTGGGGTGTTATCAGTCTCATTTCGTGGGCAGGTTGAGGAATGGTGTTATTAGCTAAAGGGCCGCCTGAAGGTTAGTGTTCATATTGATGGATGAAGAAGGGATTTAGCTTATTTCTGTAGCGTTACCCTCACACCATGGAAGAAATACCAACAAGTCAAGCATAGGGAAATGACCCAGCCTCACAAACTGTTCATTATAAAATAAAACCTGAAGGAAATTACTGTCCTATCTCCTTGCTCAAAGCTCACTCTTGTGTCCTTTTTCCCCTTTTCCATGCCCCTTCCCTGGGGTTCAGGTGCTTCTATTAGCTTACTTCATTAAGTGGAGGTTGATTGTCTTTTCCTATGGGACCTTTTTGTGATATATGCAATAAGGCTGAGTGAGGGATTGTGGGAAACCAGTGATTAACTGTGGATATTCAGATGGGCACTGTTGGTTCAGAAGCCGTTGCTTTCTCAGGCTTGCTTCAGAAACTCTCGACAATGGAAACTTTTACATCTGAGAAAGATTCGTTAGTCATCTATCATGCAGTGTTGTCATCCCACGCACCATTTTCCATTACAGCCACTAGATAACTTATCACAAATGTGATATGAAATATGAGGCTTTACTTGGCTCGCTTCATTTCAAAGCAGATGTTTCTGAGGGCACTCTCTTACAAGCAAGTCTCCTACAGCGGTGCACTAAACTGGTAATTAGCTTTGTTTACACTCTGAAGAAGCTTTTCTCTGTTTATCCCCCTCTTCCTTCTTTGAGAATGGTTGATAATAGAAATACTTTTCACATCATTAATGAAATAGTTCACCTTAAAATGTATTTTATTTACTTGACGTTGTGTTGTTGTAAACCTATTTGACTGATTTTCTTCTGTGGATCTGTGTTTGTATTTATTTATTTATTTATATTATTATTTTTCATGAATTTTATGTCTTCTAAATGACAAAAAATCCACAAAAGTCACGTTTTCAGTGATTAACGGCTTACATTTAGGTCTGTTCCTTGCACAAAGCTTAAAAGGACTAGAAAATACTAATATATACCAATTTGATGATAGTTTTTGTAGACTTTTTGAAGCTTGACGGCTTCGGTTCTCTTTCATTGTCACTGCATTTGACCATTTTATTAAGGGAAATTTCTCCTTTTGTGTTCCATGGAGGAAAGAAATTCAAAAGGGTGTGGAATGGCATAAACAAGATGAGTGAAGCTTTCCTTTAGGAATATAACAATAATAGTGCTATTTGCATTTATCAGTACTGCTTGTATTCCTGTCACCACATTTGTACTCAGCTGCAAACCATAAGAGACATTTCAGAGCTAAATGTGTTAACACACATGGATCAATAAACAACAAATGTAGAGAAATTTATCATAGTATTTTCCTGTACTCTAAAGTGTGATATGTTTATACAATAAATGTATGTACAAGATGGATCATTTTTATAAATCTAGACAGCAGGTTTTTTTTTTTTAGGTACTTCTTTTGGGCATCTGTGTTTAGAAAATGTTTAGAAAAACATCTGATTTAGACATGTTTTGCTTAAGATCAGTAGTCAACTAGCCATTCATACCACCCACCAACGAATGTATTATGAAAATATGTAGTTTTACCCATCTGCAGGATAAATGCATGAATGAATAATGTACCTTTTTCTCCCAGTTAATTGGTCCTTCTGCGTATGGTTGCCATTATGCATGAGCATTTACAAATCTTTTCAAATCCATTTACAAATCTCTCTCTTTTTTTCCTCTCTCCAGTTTGTGGCTCAGCCAAACTGTCAGCAACTCTTGGCCACACAATGGTATGACGGTTTTCCTGGCTGGCGGCGCCGTCACTGGGCAGTTAAGCTGGTCATGTGCTTTATTATCGGCCTGCTCTTCCCTGTCTTCTCGGTGGTCTACCTGCTGGCTCCAAAAAGCACGCTGGGGCTCTTTGTCAAAAAACCCTTCATCAAATTTATTTGCCACACAGCCTCCTACCTCACCTTCCTCTTCCTCCTCCTCCTGGCTTCACAGCACATAGCACGCACCAACCTACACATGCAGGGCCCTCCACCCACTGTGGTGGAGTGGATGATACTACCTTGGGTGCTAGGTGAGTATGACAGTGTGTGATGTGGATAGCTTACATTTTGTTACATAGTAATGATGTAATTATGATATTGCATATAGGGTGAGCAAGTCAACACTGTAATAATATTCCTCAAATATTCTGCTCAGGGATTTTTACTTATCCGTTAACCTTAACCCTAAATTATAAAGTTCTGCAATTAGTTAAGCCTGAACCATTGAACATACAATTATCTCAACTTTATGGATTATTTCTGGTTTTGGAGTGATATTTATTGAAGTGTTTTATTTAGACATTTAAGATAAATTTCACATTGACCTACACTGACTCAAACTGATTAATAGAATTCATTCAAAAATTTATATTTTCCAGTAATCACTATATAGTACATCCCAAGTTAATTACAAAAAAAAAATTATGTTTTGCTCGTAGGCTTTATATGGGCTGAGATTAAGGAGATGTGGGATGGAGGTTTTACTGTGTACGTCCATGACTGGTGGAACCTGATGGACTTTGCCATGAATTCTCTGTATTTGGCCACAATATCTCTAAAGATTGTGGCGTATGTCAAGGTGAGCTCCTCCTGTAAATGTTTCACTGTCGATTCAGTCATCCACACTCACACTAAAATGCACGCGAGCACATGCACGCAGACACAATCCAGACTACATGACCATCTGCAGCTGTGTTAGTCACCCTACATGAAAGGGGTTCAGCCCACACGAGTCCCTTACAGCATGTGTGTGTGTGATGATAAATGGTCCAAGACGTATAATTTATGTTCTGTTTTGTGTTTTGACATGCTCTCAAGAATTACATTTACAAGCCATAAATGTTTGTGTGAATGTTTGTGTCAACGTGTATTAGTAATTTATAATATGATTTCAAAATGTGGGAGTTCACTGTAAAAAAAAATTAAAATAAAAAAATTAAATTAATAATAAAAAACGTTTTTAAATTGCTAATAGTAAGAGTATATTTTACAAGAAAATAGTATTTCAGTTTTTTATACTTTTTACACTTTTTTTCAGTGTTGCTTTCTTTATTTCTTTGTAATTTGTTTATGTTTGTAATTTTTTTCAGTGTCGAGGGTAAATTTATTAGACAGTTAATATTGTGGTCTTAGTCCCAGTAGAGAACAGAATTTAAAGCAAGAAGAGCTAAGCCATGCCTTGCACAGCTGAAATCCAGCCTTATTTCTCTGCCCACTGAAACATGGAATTGAGGATTGTGCTGAGGGGAGAAGGCGTCTCGTTCCACCCTCAAGTGAAGTTTAAGCAAAAAGCTCAGGAAATGTCTTAAGAACCTGTTAAAACTGTGCCTGGAATAAGGCATATCCAGAACAAAAAATAATGGAAGAATTTCCCCATGCTGTAGCTTCCGCATTCTGCATCTTTTCCATTATTTTTTTTGTCTCTATTGTTATAGCACCTGATTCACTCTAGGAATTATGCAGATTAGGTAATGGTGCAAACACACCCACATTTTATGTGTTAATTGCAATTTGCATTGCAATTTTAATGCACCACTGCAATCCAGGCATTTGAAGCAACTCTTTAAAATGGCAAAATTGTGCTCAACTACACAGTACATCACCATACATGACAGTTATCAAACTCTTTTCCATCATTTGATCATCATTTGATGAATTACTGCTGCCATGATCATTGGAAAATGTGCACAAGCATCCTTTTTAAATGCAATTACTGTCATCTTCTGTCAGTGGTAATAGCATAGTGTTAATTGCATCAGGCAAGTAAAAAAGGCAATACATTCACGTATGTGAATCTGATCAATTGAGCCACATTTGAATAAAAAGGAGGCTTATTTGCTAGAAACAAATGACAGTGACTTGGCAATGAATTTAAATATGCATGATGCAGCGCTATACCGGTCCATTTAGCACCTAGTTATGTTGAACTGTAGGTGTTAAAGTACATGAATAAGGCTAAAAATGGACTCTTCACAAATGTGCAAACACTTAGCCAACTCTCTGTATGTATGGTCCAATTGTACATACACTAATGATTACAAATTTATAAAATAGGTTACCATTTTCAACGCTGATAATCATAAGAATTGTTTCTTGAGCAGCAAATCAGTATATTAGAATGATTTCTGAAGGATCATGTAAAATTGAAGACTGGAGTAATGATGCTGAACATTCCGTTTTGCCACCACAGAATAAAATATATTTAAAAAAAAAAAAATTATTTTAAATTGCAATAATATTTCAAAATATTTTTTTATTTTCTTTTCTTTACTATATTTTACTATTTTTGAATAAATAAATGCATCCTTGGTAAGCATAAGAGTCTTGCACTACTATTAATTGTTTGCACTATACATTGCATAACTAGAAGCAATTGTTTGTATGTAAAGTACATTTTAAACTTAAAGGTGCAATGTGTAATATTTACAATCTTCAGAGGTCTTTCAGAGGTGTATAAAGACCTTACTTAATGAACTTTTATGTTTTTATTACCTTAGATTGAGCAATTTCTATCAACATACACCACGGGTCCCCTTACATGGAAGTCACCACCATGTTTCTACAGTAGACCTAAATGAACAAACTGCTCTTCGGAGTGCGTTTTGTCACTTTGTTGTTCTTGTGAATAAAACACTGACACAATGATGAACAAGTACACTAACATTCGCATTACCATCGATTTATTGAATATTTAAGTAAATATAATTCCTTGATTTACCTTTGTAAAGAAATCTCATTGCTCTCTGTTGTCTTTACCGATGACATCTTTACCTGTGTAGCTAAAATTTACACACTGCACCTTTAAGTCGCAGAGTTTTGCACTTACTTGAATGCACTAAATTGGAACAACATAGAGTTCTAACAATGAAACTAAATGTTAAAAAATGTATAATATTTCTGAATGTTTTTATTTCCTCTCCAGTATAACAGTTCTCGTCCACGAGAGGAATGGGAGATGTGGCATCCAACGCTGATTGCTGAGGCTTTATTTGCCATTGCTAACATCTTCAGCTCACTTCGGCTCATCTCCCTCTTCACGGCCAACTCTCACCTTGGCCCGCTGCAGATTTCTCTTGGCCGCATGCTGCTGGATATCCTCAAGTTCCTCTTTATCTACTGTCTAGTTCTGCTGGCCTTCGCCAATGGACTCAACCAGCTTTACTTTTACTATGAGACCGAGGCGGCAGATGAACCCAACCACTGCAAGGGGATCCGCTGCGAGAAACAGAACAATGCCTTCTCTACGTAAGTTTATTACTTATCTATCATATTATGTTATATATTTAGAAAGCCATTGGAGGCATCTTTAAATAGTTTAAATATAGAGTGTTGCATTGATGATGTGTTTGTGTAGGCCAACCCTAAAGTTGGCATCACCCCATGGTTTCTGCTTCCCAAAACGATTTTTCCATTGATTTTTGGATAACTGCAGAAAAAAAGAGCTGTGACCAACTAAAGTGTATGATTATTACAAATCATTGTAATCTTCACAAATGAATACAACTTTTATGAATTTTGAAGCATATATACTAAATAAAACCATCAGAAGTAAAAATTTACTGTTTTTGAACAATTTTAGATTGTTAGTAGTTTAAAGGAAGCTTCCTCAACGCTGTTTGTTTACAACGTGCATTCATCCTTTCTTGCACTGCAGCTCCAGGTCAGCCTCAGTCAATGCCTGATAGGGCAGCACTGATGCTGCTTCTGAATATTCATCAAGACCTTTTGCTTTTCCAGTGATTTGTCGATCAGTGACACATCAATAACCACACAATCATCCAACACTGCACAATAATGCAGGTTCAAGAATCACCTCATGAATATTTATGAGAGCAAACGTTGAGAAAGAAGAAAATAAATCTGTGCTGTGTCTCAGACTGCACAACTGCAGCTTCTGTGTGAAATATAAACATATATATAAACACCTGAAACATAAAAAAAAAACCTGATGTTGTTGAAACATCTGGGGATTTTCTTGCATTTCCGTCACAATTCTGTTTTTTTCTGTAGCTGCATATGAGCTGTATGTGGCATCACCACACCTAGATATCAAATCCCTTAAGCCACATCACATCAGAAGCAGTACGAGCTCCTTCAGGCTTTCTGTGGTGTTTTTTACTGAGACTCTCCTTCACAGATTAAAGTCTTTGACATTTGTGTGGTTTGGGCCTTTCAAAAAGACACACAAAAAAATTATATTAGCTTCTTTTTTCTTTCTTTTCTTCTTCTAATTATTATCATTATTTTAAAAAAGCCTGTATTTGGAAAATATATATCATTTTTAGATACTAATATTTACACTTTAGGTACTAAAATTAATTTTTAAGGTACTGATATTCAACCTTTAGGGGTAAAGAGAGAGAGCGAGAGAGAGAGAGAGAGAGAGAGAGAGAGAGAGAGAGAGAGAGAGAGAGAGAGAGAGAGAGAGAGAGAGAGAGAGAGTGGTTTAAGGAATATAAACTTGATTCAAAATGTATTCTCAAACAACTATATTTTACAAATAATTGTATATTTAATTTAAATTTAATTTAAATATATATTTTTTTACTTCTCAAATAAATGTATCTTGCTTCATGCATTTTACTGGAAAAATTCTGCTTAAAAAAAGCTTTTTTTTTTTAAGGGCATGGAGCAAAATAGGTTTCTGAGGCCTGATCTTACAAACACCAGTACACTCAGAACATATTCATGTCTTCTCTGTATTATTTTGGCCTTTTATTTCAAAAGCTTCAAATGCCGACTGAAAGAGCACTGAATGTGGAGGGCTGCTGGCTCTAGTGGACTACCAGTTGTTATGTCACTATCTCTGACAAGTCAGTGAGGTGCTTGAGGCAAACCTGTGTGCCTCCATTAGGGCTTCGCCATGGCATGTCTGTCATGGCAGTCCTGTGGTTAAGGTGCTGGCCACGCTTTATTTTTTATCCATTTATTATTTCTGTGACATTGAATGCACCAAAAATATAACATGGATGCAACCTTCTAAATCCTGCCCATGTGTTCAAAATGGCCACCACTATTCACAGTTTGTGCACAGATATATCGATGCCCTCCACAGAAATGTCATGCCCATTCAAACTGGAGTCACTTACCTCATGTCACATTTTTAGCTAGATGGATTTTAAGAAATCAAGCATCAAGTGTTAATCACAAGCATATCAAAATCAAATGAAGCAATCAAGCATATCTGTTTGTAGAGCATTTTCTTTCAATTACTTACTACTGAAATATATAATATTAATGAAACTAACCTATAGGAGATTTATACAGGTGGAGCTGGGGAAGTTGGAGGGTTTCTGAAGCACACTGCAGCTGATACAGCAAGCACTAGCTGAGTACTGTATTTGAATGTTTAGCACCAAGCTTATTGGCTGCTGATGTGCTCAGATTTTGTAAGAAACTATTGACCTATGCCATCTAGAGTTTCAGAACAGAACTTTTATGTATGTATACAGGGTGCAATTTGCCCCCCTCTGGTCTATCCATCCCTGCCTCTGCTGAATAACATTTATCCCCAGTGGGGATAAATACATCCTGCAAACCCGCTCTGATGTCCCGATCTGAATCAAATGATTTGTGATATGCGATCCGATTGGAGCTCTTTGAAACAGTGAATCATTTTGCAACGCAATGGTTTAACTGATATTCGGACTTTCAGAAATCTCTGTTGTGTTCTTTGCTCACTTTCTCTACATAATTTGTTTTTTGAATAACCGTGGACATTAAATCATTACAATTAATAGGCCTAACGTAGGCCTACATAGTTTTTATTAAGCTGAGATCACACTAAATACAGTTTTTGTCGTATTAAAAACATTTCACAAAAATTTTCAAAAGCACCCCACTGTTTTTTTCACAAATCAGTATTTATTTATTTATTTATTTATTTATTTATTTATTTATTTATTCACTATAGTTTAGAAAATTGTAATAAAATATGACAAATATGATTTGTGTTACACATTCTTGATAATGTCAGATAACACAAAGCAAAGCAAAAGCAGGTCAAAGTGTCTAAATAATTTTTGGTCCAAATTGTTTTATCAATTTTACTGGTAGTCCACTGTATGAAGAAATTTAGGGTATAATATGTAAATTTACTTTATTTTGCTATCCTCAGTTGCATAAATGAACTATAGTGTCCTGCACCCACTAGTTAAAAAAATATACAAAATTATATCTGGTGTTATTATATAAAAATGTGTGATTTGACTGTATATATATATACAATTACAAATCAATATTATCTTTGTTTGTAGTATGTGCTTTATTTTATGTGTTTGTGTGTAATACTATATATATATATATATATATATATATATATATATATATATATATATATATATATATATATATATATATATATATATATATATATCCAACACACATATACCCAAACGCACATGCACAGTAGATGTTGTTGGGGGTGTATTTGGCCATGTTTTATTGAGCCTAGGCCACAAAGTGAGCAAGGGCTGCCACTGTATGTGGTGTTGAGAATTAGAGGCAGTGAGACAAATTCAAAATAAAATACTTTTCTTAAATCTGTCATACTGGATTCCTGGACACAGCACTTTTCATTGTCAGTGTTCTTTCAATAGTCTTGCTGAGTGTTGCTCAACAGTCTTGCTATGTGTTTCTTTTGTACGCCTGTGCCACTGTTTCTCAAATCAAACTCTATCAAAGGCAGTCTAATACCTGCTTCCATAAGTGATCCACGGTGCTACATTCTTTCAGTTCTGCTTTTTTCAGTTCAACTCCTTTTTTCCAGTGTTCAGGAAACCACTTTGTATTTATCTCTGCCATGACTTTGATGAAAGTCAATGTTGAATATTTAATGTGACAAAAAAAAATCACAATTCCTTTCACCCTGAGAGAGCTTGTAGACACACAAACTTTGAATCTTTGAAACTTTTGATGCTGTACATTCCAATACTGTAGCTTCTAGCAGGGTTATTTAGACGGCCGTGTCATATTGTTAGTGCATGTTTGTGTGTGTGTGTGTAAACCATCAATTTGTGCAATTCATTAAATTTAAAGTACATTTCAGACTCCCAATATCAATCTATCTATCTATCTATCTATCTATCTATCTATCTATCTATCTATCTATCTATCTATCTATCTATCTATCTATCTATCTATCTATCTATCTATCTATCTATCTATCTATCTATCTATCTATTTGTCTGTCTGTCTGTCTTTCGTCTGTCTGTCTTTCGTCTGTCTGTTTGTCCATCCGTGTGTGTGTGTGTGTGTATATATATATATATATATATATATATATATATATATATATATATATAGTATATACACATACACACACAAATATATACATATACAGAAAGTCTGGATCAGTGCTGTTTATATACCGTATATGTTTAGAGTGTGTGTTATTTTCTTTTTAATATAATAATACAATATTTTTATTTTAGTTCAGTGAGTTTGTTGGTTACAATGGCCCTCATCTCCTTATTTCTCATTATTTACTCCTTATTCACCTTATTTGCTTTTTCGTAATCTCTCACAGTATTTCATTTACGCACAACTTGATCCATTTCTCATTATTTACTAATGAAGCGTTTAGCCCTGAAGCTTTGTGATCTTCTCTGACCCAGTCTAAATGCGTCTGTGATGCTGTTGCGCAAAATTCTGATTTTTCTCTCTCTTTCTGTTTCTGTTTCTTGCCTTATGATTCTCCATCTATCTGTCTTCCAGGTTATTTGAAACACTTCAGTCTCTGTTCTGGTCGATATTTGGCCTGCTGAATCTGTATGTAACAAATGTGAAAGCTCGGCATGAGTTCACTGAGTTTGTTGGAGCCACCATGTTTGGCACCTACAATGTCATCTCACTGGTGGTTCTCCTTAACATGCTCATAGCTATGATGAACAACTCCTACCAGCTCATTGCTGTGAGTACTGACAACAATAATTCAAAAAGTCAGAAATATTCTGTATTACACACAAATATGCAGATGACTGGCCAACAAATTGCAAGCAGGTTCCCATAGTAACTTAATGGTGTCTTTTTTATGCTCCATGTTACAGTATATCACTTCCTGATGAAGAGAAATTCTAGTCTTTTTCACAATTATTTTTTTTCAGTCAAAAGTTGGGTTTGGTAAGATTTTTTTAATGTTCTAGAAAGACATCTCATGGTTATCAAGGCTTCATTACAGTTTTTTTCAGTCGCTTTGGTACATTTATCGAATCAAACTCACAATTTGCAAAACAGTATATGCATTTCTCAAAACAACTCAAATAGCAAAACACCATGGATTACCTGCAAAAGCCAGTCTCTTGCTCAAAATCCTTAGTTCATCTCTCAAAAATAAATATCTGTGTCAATGAACATATCAGTGCCATCAGAATGACAAGTCCTTGTGTCATAGTTTATGGATAAGACAGTCAAATCGCTTAGTCATGTTGTCAATATAACAGTGTACTCTATAGGAATGTTATGATGTAAACTATGGCAACATTTTGGATGACAGTTACTGTATTGAACAGTATGCAATATGCTTATGTATGCCATATATCCATTTCAAAAGTACACACATTACTGTATGTGGAATATTGATTGAAAGAGACTGGATAGAATTCCCAGTTACACTTTTACTAGTGGTCTGTCCCAAAAAAAAAAAACCTTTACAATGTCATTGTGATATAGAAAAGGAAAAAGAAATATGGGCACAAAGATGAAAATAAGTCAATTTTCAGAATGTGTAACTCTTGTGTTGTCCTCTGTCTATACAGTATAAGCTTTCCAACTGAAGATTCATGAGATGAACCTTTGAGCTATTTCAGAGAAATGGTTTATCATTGGTTTATCATCTACATTCTCCTCATTAGTAAATATTCACTTGCACAATTCATGCCAAATTGACAAAAACTCTAATAATAATGTGTAAAAAAAAAAGTGTGCTTGGCAGTTTATGATTTTTCATTTAATGACTTATACGATGAACTAAAGACCCGATGTTTTGGGGGGTAAGACTATTGCACAGAAAACTATATAATAAATTTTGAGCAACATGACATTAGCAACTGATAATGTAGGAAACAACAGAGAATTGTACATAATCATTTGCATGGATGTATCAAAGCATTTGCAACTTGTTCAAAGAAATGAGAAACTGCTTTTTTTATGTGCACAAGTGACACAATGATGTGAGAATTGAACAGGTAGTTTTGAGAATTTCAATACTGATCTGAGAAATGTACCAAAGCGACTGTAGTCTGTAATAAGAAAAACTGTAATAATATTGTGAAATAATTTTTTTTTCCTGCGATGGCAAAGCAAAATTACTAAATTGTCTTCTTTGATGAATCGTACATGTCTTTACTGTAACTTACGTTCATATCAGTTTATTGCATCCTTGCTGAATAAAAATGTTAGTTTATTCAAAAAAAAGAATATATATATATATATATTCATATATATATGTTGTTGTTGTTGTTGATCGTAACAAATCCCCATGCATAGGTTTTTAAAATACACTGTGTAATTTTTTTTATACATTTTGGATACATAGGTTGACTATCTCACATTTAATAGATTTTTCTCACTTTATCATTCATTTCATATTATTAATAATTTATTTGTCACTGTGCCTTATAGGACCATGCTGACATTGAGTGGAAGTTTGCTCGAACCAAGCTGTGGATGAGTTATTTCGATGAGGGCGGGACACTCCCCCCACCATTCAACGTCATCCCAAGTCCTAAGTCATTCTGGTACCTGTGTCGATGGGTACACGGGCGGCTCTGCGGGTCGGAGGCTGCTCCGCCTGAAGAAGGCCCCCATAAACATGAGAATCTGAAGGAGTTTACGGTAAAGAAAACAACCTGAATCCATTCAAACATTCGCACTGTGATTTCATCTGAATCTGATCAAGTGGTTCTGGTTTAAATTACACACTTTATGCACAATGCAGCTGGTTCATTGTGTAACTGATTACCAATTACAATGACTAACAGCACAGCAGCACACATATATCAGCACACTGAATGCTAAAACAGACCATTTACATTTTTATTGCTTTTGAACTGTTGGTTTTTGACTCATAGTGGGATGCAGTAATTTTGTTTAGACTGGTATCATCATGCATTATTTTCAAGTAACACTGGGTGAGAAAAATACATGTAAAAACCTTTGAGTTTAACAAAAGCTGCTTAAAAATCATGACGCATAGCATAAGTATAACTTTTAAATCAACAGATGTCTGTCAGAAAGTGTTTACACAATTTTTGTACATTAAATTTATAATCTAGAATTTACAATTTAGTCATGTCTGAGATAAAATATTCTACCGACCTTGATCTCCAGAAACAATTAAATCAATGTGGTACTGTATATCTACAACACCAAAAACTAGGACTGTAGCTATCAAATATTTTAGTAATCGAGTATTCTACCAAAGATTACATCGATTAATCGAGTAATCGGATAAAATGTGTTTTTGCTTAATTAAAGTGCGATATTAATTATGTAAGAGAAAATAAGACTCCTGGGTCTCTTAAAATTAACAACTAAGTTTCCTTTTTTAGAAAAAATATATTTTTATTTTTTAAATGCATAGAATGCAATGCATACATCAAAAATAAACATTTAATTATTACCCATTGTTTCTCTTTGTATACTTGTACTGTGAAAAATGACAATAAAGTTGACAGATGAATTAAGTGCATTTAAGTGCCATTCAGTTGGGGTTTTAAATAAAGCATTTTCTGAGATGCACATTAAACACATAAAACATTAATTTATTTTTTAATTATTGAAAATTTACTTAACTTTTTGATAAACAAAGGGGATTTACTATAAAAAAATGAACATTGATGAAATGTTGTGTGATTAAACCGTTTTTTGATTTTTTGATTTGATTTTTTTTTAGTAGTAGGCTATGTACATTCTGTTGAACAATAGTCTTTAACCGGACTTTTATTTTGACGGGTTGATGTACCTTTACAGTTCTGTGTATGTGATGTGATGCTAGTTTTACTGAAATCAAACGGTCAGATGCTCATGAAGTGACCGTCAGAGCAGTTCTGGAGATGTTCCTCATGTGTTCACGTCCTTATTTAGTGAGACAGCAGACACTGAAATCACCGGAGCGTCACGCGCTCTTCAGTGTGTGTGTTAAAGGAAGTCGCGCTTCTGCTCCATTCATTAACAGAGACACGCAGAACATGCAGGATTCATAAATAGACTGTTCTGGCTTAATATTTACAGATATTAGTCCATATCATGATTTGATGTAAGTGCAATGACCTATTTTTGATTAATTCATTAAAAATTTGGCAAATTCCGTGCCATTCCACGTTAAACTGTAAATTCCGTTTTTATGACTGGATTCCGCGATTCCCTCCGCGTTTTCTGCATCGCGGAAATCATAGGGCCCTAGTTGTGGTATGCCAGCTCTATCTTGCAATGGACACATGCCACGACGTTCTCTTTACGTTTGCCCGCGCCCTCAAATCAAAACACTGCTGACTCCTTGCAGTATGCGATTTCGGACGCAGCGCTTGTGTCTCCTTCCGCTTTGTGGGTGACGTAAACGCGTTGTGACACATTAAAAAAAATTATTGCGGAAGAACCTGACGTGAGATTTAAAATAAATAAAAAGAGGCTTCGAGGCAGAGGAATTTGCCTCGATCATTTTTTGTAATCGAGTTACTCGAGGAATCGTTTCAGCCCTACTCAAAACATATTATGCACATATACACTAATTGGGAGGATGTGAATAACATGACCGTGCTTTCTTTTTTTATTAACATCAAGGGCAAAGTATAAACACTACTGTTAAAAAAATTGGGGGTCTTTAAGACGTTTTCTGAGAATCTCTTATGCTCAACAAAGGCTGCATTTAATTAATCAGAAACACAGTAAAAAAGCAAGAATGTAAAATAGTATTCCTGTGATGCAAAGCTGAATTTTCAGCATCATTACTTCAGTCTTCAGTGTCACATAAAATCATTCTGATATGCTGATTTGCTGCTTAAGAAATATTTTGTTTATTGACAGTGTTGAAAACATTTGTGCTGTTTAATATTTTTGTTGAAACCATTATATTTTTTTTTATCAGAATTCTTTAATGAATAGAAAGTTAAAAAAACTGCATTTATTTGAAATATAAATATTTTGTAAGAACATTAATGTTGTTACTGTCACTTTATAACAGTTTTATACATTCTTACTGAATAAAATATTATTTTCTTTTAAAAACATTTCCTGCAAGACCATTTGAAAGGAACTACTGAAGACAAGTAGTGGTGATCAAGTTTCAGTTAAGATATAAGATCTACTGTTCAGTAAGATATTTTTTCAATGGAAAGTTATACTAAAATGAAGTGAAATGCTGTTTAAAATAGATTTAGATGTAGTTTAGTATGTTTAGCAGGTCATCTACCCATTTATCAGTCCTACTATGGCAAAGGCTTGGTGCATGACCTATTAATTAGGTGAGATAACCAGAAAAGTTACCTAGCTATATCAGCTTGACCTCATTAATGATCATGAGACAGGTATTTTGTCAAAACCTGCCTGTTAGCCTCCCTCCCCCAAAACGTCAACTACTGGCTTCATTCAGAGTGGTAGCATTTCAATTGAATCAGTAAAGTGAAGTTTCATATAAATTAATAATTTGTATTTATATATATATATTCAACAAATTTATGTTTCTCCTTTGATGATGTAATGAGGTGTAACATTGCCCAATTCTGTTTGGAGTTTAACCTCCTGTGTTGCCATGCAACTCCCCTTGAAACTCCCGGGACTCTCGTCATCTCTGTTTCGAATATATTCTCTCTTGTTCCACCTGAAACACTTTTATTACAAATCCATCTCTCTGCACGGCCTTTATTAGCCTGCTTCAATACAGATACTCATGCACTCTCTGTCTTTCTCTTTCTCACACTGTCATTTATGCACACACACACACGTACAAACACACAACTGAAGCACACTCGCTCAAAACTCTCTCCCACATGTTTGCTGGCATTGCTGAGCTGGGATCAAACCTTGATCATTATATAAAGCTGCCTACATGTAGAGCTAAGAGGAGAGCGGCTTTCCTGCAATATCTGACAAGAATACTAAGAATCTCTCAGCTCACACTGCAAATTTGTATGTGTAAGTGCACATCAGATTTTGTCCTTGTTTTCAGAGTTTACAAATATCAGTATTCCCATTGGAAAACACCTACAGGAGTGCAGGACATCTCAAGACGGAGTATATAGCCAACTGCACATGAAAATTAGCATTGAAGTTGCATTTGAAATTTTGTATTGATTCTTCCATTATGGATGTGATAGGGAAGTGTTGATATAAAACCAAATTGTTTCTTCATTTCCATAAAATTAGTTACTGAGTTTTTTGGAGCAATTTATATCAGCCTAAATGTCCTACCAAAGGATCAGCAGCATCAATATACTGTAGATAGAGTACAGCATTTCTTAGTCATGTGATCTTTTTTTTTTTCTCAACACCATCAGCTCAGTTTATATGCTACCATTCAAATGTTTCCATTCAAAAAAAAAATCTATAAAGATATTTATAATACTACACAACATTTCTGTTTCAAATTAAGGCTGTTCTCTTGAACATTCTATTCATCAAACAATCCTGAAAAAAAAATCATGGCTTTCACAAACATTTAGCAGCAAAACTGTTTCCAATAAAAGCACAATTTTCTCAAATATGGTTTATTATTCTGTCATTTGAATGTTGATGGTGAATAATGGGAACATAATATTGGGTGACAAACACAATTAATGCTTTATTCTACACTATTGATAACTATAGAATAAATGTATAATTTCATTAATTCATTATATTATTATTCATTAATTCAAATTAATTATAATATATTGTAATGTGTTTAAACCAGAGTGCCCTGCTAATAAATCAGTTGTAAGTGATGGGGTGGAGTTTCTTGTGAATGACCCTGGGATTTAAATGAATAATTATTCAAAAAAAAAAAAAGTATTAATGTCTCATGTATTTGATTAGTTGATGAGTTCAATTACCCTGCATAATTACAGTGTGAATATTTGTTTCTCCTTTCAGGAAAAGCATGCTGACAGGCTGATACAGAATCAGCATTATCAGGTATGCCAGCAGATAAAGCTCTGCAATTACACACATGTGAGAATACAAACAATGTGAATGTAATTGCATTATATCGCTTTGCCTCTGGCTTTGTTTTCCCTGTCTCTCTTTTTCCTTGCACTGTCACACCAAAGATCCAGCTGTACATTTCCAGATTAACAAGATTAGGGAGCTCTGTCTGATTGCTTGCTTTCTCTTCTTCTCCTTCAACCCTCAGGAGATCATCCGTAGTCTAGTGAAGAGATATGTGGCATCCATGATCCGCAACGCCAAGACAAGCGAAGGGCTGACAGAGGAGAATTTTAAGGTGCTCCTTATCATCTTATCTTATCATCTTTATGTGCAATCATTAGCACACTAATTGATACATTTTTAGTTCATATATATAAAGAGAGAGAGAGAGAAAGAGAGAGATAGAAAATGATGGAAATTTAAATGTAATATATATATATATATATATATATATATATATATATATATATATATATATATATATATATATATATATATATATATATATTTTTTTTTTTTTTTTTATTTATTTATTTATTTAAATATGCTGTAATAGACCTTTACAGTTAAAATACTGTTTACATTGATTAATATGGTTTTCATTTAGAACAATTATGGTTTTTATTTCTTATGTTCATTAGGGTTTTGTTACATCTTATGTTATTAAATTAATGTTTTATTAATTATTAACATTTAATGAAATGTTTTTTTAAACTTTATTATTGCATTGCATTCAATTAAGACATGAAGCAACAACAATAAAATCAATCCATTCCAGTCCTTCAGATTTTTTTTCTTTATCCACTTCTTCCATTAAAATATGGTTTCTGATTACAGTACATCAGATATGTTCTTGTGTGATCAAGTTTTGTCATGAAACGTCTCAGAATCTTTCATTTCTAGTGAGGTAAAATTGAGGATATTTTTCAAATACATTATGTAATTCTGTTATAATGCTCTGCCGTAGGAGCTGAAACAGGACATTTCCAGTTTCCGCTATGAAGTTTTGGACCTTCTCGGCAACCGAAAGCCGCCCCGACGGAACTATTCCTCCAGCAGCGAGGCGACGCTTCGAGACGAGATCAGCGATGATGGCGAGGCCTGTCACCACAGCGATGGGAGCAGCGTTGGAGCCAAAGGTGTGTCTTTCAAAACCATCACACCTTCGGATCCATCGTACGGAGTCTCCGCCCTCTTTCACTCCATATCCGGAATAGAGGTCGCCACATCAACAACAGCGGCATCGTCTGCATACAGGGAGGGTAAACCAAAGATCAACGGACTGAGGAAGAACCCCTCGCCCTCCTCTTCCCTTTCATCAGTGGCTGCAGCTAGACCTGCACTTTCACGAACTTGGAGGCGCTTTTCACGCTTCTCTAGTTCCAAGAAGAACTCCTTCAGACGACTCGGGCTGCTGTTCTCACGCATGGGCAGCCACCTTCCACAGCCTGCAGGTGTTACTGCTGCAACCTACACTATTTCAGATGGATTGCTTCAACCGCCGGGGGCTTGGCATGACTTGGGCTTCACTAGGGGTGATGGTCCCGTCACCCGCAGCGAGACCAACCTTAATCAGGTGGACGTGGCTGTTTTAAATGAGGGCGACAGTGCCATGACAACAAATGGACAGAGAGCTAACAGAAGGGATGTTTTACTGACATTAGGACCTCTATCCCCACCCTCCTCCCTGCACTGTGCTTCCAGTTTCTCCGCCTCCAGCTCCCGCCTCCTGGACTCAAACGAGGACGTGTTCCAGGGATTGGTCGGGCCCTGTGGTGGACAAACACCAGACTCCTCCCGCTGGGTAACGGAACAGGACGATTCGGTGACCACGCAGCTATAGTATTGCGAGTATGTATTGTACAGCACTTTGATAATAACAATAATCAGTGATTATATCAATAATTATTACCTTAACCACAACCAATTCTTCTGTTTGTTCTTTTGTTTGCTGCTGCAATACTTGTTTCGATATTTCTTTTTGAGATTTAACCAAATTGAAAGTCATTTACAAGGCAGATGGGATGAGTAAATGAAATGATGGACGACAAGAGAATCAGAAGGGACAGAAAAGTGCTACAGTCAACAGAGCAGATAAATGCAAACCAGGTTGCATTTTTGTGACTTCGTTACATTACATCATTAAAGGGATAGATCACACAAATATGTCATTCTGAACCTGTATGATTTCTTTTTCCTTGTACAGAAGATATTTTGAAGACAAACTTTGCTTACCAATGACTTCTATAGTCCATTTCCACAGTTATTTTACATTTTCATATTCATTTTACATTTATAACACTGTGTTTTCTTACCTTGGCATTGAATTACATAAAACTAGTGAACACTGCTGCATGAGTGTTTCTAATACAACATCAGCCGAGGGAGTGACAGCAAATCTGACATTTTCTGACTAATGTCTCTATATTTTTTTTCCTCTTTTGGAATTCACTGAATCACTGTTGTAGATTTTTTTTTACTATTGTGGCGAATGGAAATGCAAAAAATTATATTAGTTGTAGTTTCCATTCACCACTATAGAAGTTAACCCAAATGTGGCGATTTCCACTTCTAAGAACCCCAGCGGAAAAAGACATATCTCAAAATATCTTCTTTTATGTTCCACAGAAGACAGTAAGTCATACAGATTTGGAACGGCATGAGGGTGAGTAAAAGTTCATTTTCGGTTGAACTGTCAATAAATAATTAATAATAATAATTCTCAATACATATTCCAGACGTCATTGTGTATGATTAATCAATTCATTTTAGTCCAAAGATAAACATGTTTGTCTTCGTTAAAAAAATGAATCAGTGTCTAAAACACCTTTTCTTTTAGTTAAGTAGTATGTGCAGGCTGTTAATATTAATTTGCCATTTCAACATTTTATTATCGAATTACTAATGCAGTAATTTAATGCTGGTTAAAGTTCTTTTTAAAAAGGTTACAACAATAATAGCAAATAATTGATAGGATTGCATAGTGTTACCATTGGGGAAGGTAAACTTGACCTTCATGGATAAAACCAAGTCCCATCCCACTTTATTTATTACATTTATTTATTTATTTTTACAATGAATATCAAATATATTAGTAAAATAGTTTATAAGTGCGAACCCTAAACCACAGTAGTCAACCATTACATGTCATTCAATTCAAAACAACTCTATCACCAATGTGATCGCAAGCATTGTCATATCATATATTACATTTTTAGAGAAATTTCTTATTGGCAAATGTTCCTCAGTTGGAAAAAATGTTTGAAAAATGTTGAAAAATGTTGAAAAAATTCCTTATCAGTGAGCAGTTGGCAGGTGAAGGTTTTTCACTTTAGTGCTATGATATGTACACATCATAGTGTGATATTACTCGTGTTATGCACCCGGAGGGCTGAAGTTATGCTAGAATCTAACATGACTGAAATCTTATTTTTGTATTTTGAATAGCATGTACAAACGATTTAATTTCAAGACTGTTTTAGTCTAGACAGACATTATTTATACATTATACTATTATAATGTTGTTGTTTTTTTGGACTGCTTACTTTTTACTGTATGTGAATATAAATTAGCATCAGGTATGGGGGAGATATCCAGGGACATGCATCGAATAAGACATCCCCCTGCTCTGTGAATGCTGAGAAACCATTTACAGCGCCTTGGAAAAATATTTAGACATTTAACCAACTCTGATATTTTATTGTATTATGACATTGAACTTGTAATTGAAAATATAAGTAAAAAGTTGTGAAGTGGCACAAATAATAAAAAAATATTATCATAGATAATCAGTTTGAAAATATATAATGTGGTATTTATATTAAATATTAATGTCTTAAAGACATTGTGTTAACATTTTTGAGTGTTGCTATCATCAAAAGGTTCCAAGATATTACTATGCAGGGACTGAATGCAACAAAACAGTGTCACATTTTAGGAAATTTGTTTCAGTGCTTTTAAATGAAACCACACAAAGGACACAATTGCATTGTGGGACTGTGTAAACGAGTAACATGACAGAATTGGTCAAGGCCTGATTACTTTTGGCAAGGTGCTGTAAATGCTTATGTAAACACTTGAATGAAATACATGCTCCTCTTGTATGATTCTTACCACTTTCTACTTTTCCTTGGAAATGTGTGAGCATACGATGAAGATAAAAATAAAAAAAAGTAGTTCTGACAGCCAGAAACTGAACTCAAGGGAATGCTGAATATGCAGATTCAATAAAGCTGAATAACCCTGGTGACGTCTTTGATTTCTTGCCACTTCTGAAAAAGATATAAATGTGGATATGTGCTCTACTCTTTCCTGGCCTAAAGATATAATAAACTAAAGGTTTGGTGAGTAAGTTATAAGAAACTTAGTAGTGTAGGCTATATGCTATGGTACAAAAATCATATTAGTTTGACACAAATACCATGGTATTGTTGGTATTTTGGTATAAATAAATTCGAGTCATGTTGCCTATAAAAACCCAATTATCATTATTATTTATTATTATTATTATTATTATTGTTATTATTATTATTATTATTATTATTATTGGAAGTGCTGACTAATAGTGGTCAGGTTAAACTTCAGCATACTGTCTGAGGAACTCATCCAATTTCCCTACTTCAGACTTGAAATAATGCTGTTGATGACGGGAGCTGCCTATAAATTTAGGGTTAGTTTGTTTGGGTAAAATCAGATAAAAGTGCATGCACTGCATTTCAATGACATTACTTATTAAAATGCATATGAGTATATAAATATTTTTATGCATTTAACATTTTTGGAGTGAATCAACTTTCACTTTGGGCTCAAGATTTAACATTGGACATGAAGTGGCGATCCAACACGACAGTAAAACTGTTCATCTTAGAAAAGTAAATAAATACGTCCTTAAATATAAAATATCCATTAGTACAAATGTATTAGATTTAACTTTACGGAATAAGAATAAAATGCCTCTGCAAATCACTGGGACGCATGTGAATAAAATATTGCTGAGGGTCTTTGGCAGGCTAAGATTAGCCAACACTGCTACTGTGGTCTAATAATCATGACATGCTAGAGTGCAGTTTTAAAGTCCTGGAGAAAATCTAATTATGTGGAGTGTAATGCCCTCTAGTGGTTGCGTCGGCCATTGCACAAACGCGCCGCTATTTAAAACACTTTCTTTGTTATATTTAATTTATTGACCTCATATCAAAATGAAAACGTGTTCTAGAAACTGATCTGCATAGGAGCAACTTCTACGATATTCAAGAAAATGTACATGTCCGTGTTTATTTAAATGCACTCTTAAAAATACATCAAACGACCCGGTCATAAACATCTCTACTGCATGATGTCCCGGACCCCGCCCACGTTTCTGATTGGCTTTCTCATGCCACATCGTCGTCTCTGATTGGTCCACTCCGTGCAGCGTCTGTGTCAACCTGCCACAGCGGAAGTGAAATCTTCAGAAGAAATAGTGGCTAGATAAATAAGCATGGTCGGTGTTTTAGTATTGCACTTTGTAAATATTTCCTACTAACAAAAATGAATGTTTTTATGTGCGTCGTGGTGTTTCTCGTAAGTGCCATAGCTGCAAACAAAAGCGGAGACGATGACTGGGTGCATCTGCCAAATAAATGTGAAGGTAATGTTAGAATGTTCTAGATTAGAATGTATCAATATTTTGCTTTAAATTAAACATGATCGCCTGTGCATTTCAACACTTATTTTCAGTGCTTCATACAATCGCAGAAGCATATTTTACACAATATAATAGGCCTGAGCAGCAGGTTTCCTCTTTTCAACCGACTTCACTTAGATATGTCTCCAAACCTAGTGTGCTGCCTCCGTAGGCTGCATGTTTGGAAGGTTTGAATTGGCCTGTAATGATGAACAATGCCGTCTATGTAGGCAGCCTACTAGGTTTTGAGACACAGCTGCTTTCTGTTCCTCTTCTGAAACTGAATATGTTCTGTATGTTTTTATAGTGTGCAAATTTCTTAGTATTGAGATGAAGTCTGCATTTGAAGAGACTGGCAAAACAAAAGAAGTCATTGAAACCAACTACCGCTTCATGGATGATAAAGGTGCACCGCCAATCAAATACGTCAAATCGTAAGTCACTTTTTATTCTTAATGCAAACCCTGACCTTAAAGGGATCGTTCAGCCCAAAATAAAAATTGTCATTTACTCACCCTCAAGTTGTTCCAAACCTGTTTGAGATTCTTTCTTCTGTTGAAAACAAATGAAGATCTTTTGAATAACTTAGTGTTGCTAACTAAACAGCTGATGGTAGCCTTTGACTTCTATAGAATTTTATTTTTTCTCCATACTATGTAAGTCAATGGGGCCATCAACTAATTGGTTACCAACATTCGTGAACTGATTCTGGTCTTGAAATGCATTAGTGCAGTGAAGTTAACATGTGCATACTGTTTTTGGATGCAGTGTGACTTATGCGTTTTATTGAGCAATTTCTTTTTGCTTTTTAGTGATATTCGTTTCATAGAGGTGATGGAGAACGTTTGCTCAAGGATTATGCAGTACAATCTACACAAAGATCGAACTGGAAGTAATCGCTTTGCAAAGGTCGGATACCACTTTTCCTTCTCTTCTAACCATCTTTGTTTTTGCAGCACTGTTTAGTTATGTACTGTACTGTTTGTGATGCTGAAAGTTTGAATTATTTTATTGCTTACTGCATTATAGCTTCTCTTTCTTTTTCTCTGCTCAGGGTATGTCTGAGACATTCTCTACCTTACATAACCTGGTTAATAAAGGTGTGAAGGTGGTCATGGACATTCCTTATGAGCTGTGGAACGAGACCAGTGCAGAAGTGGCTGATCTCAAAAAACAGGTTTGTGAGTGACTGAGAGATCTTAGAATCTGGATTAAATTTGTCCGTTTTTTGATTTGATTTGATTTATTTCAACAATAATCATAAACTTATACAATCATGCCAGAGGCAGTTCATATACATTGAATACAATTTGTTGAGGATAAAATACACAAAAAAGCCTCGGACTTATTTCCATTGTGGTCCTCTACATGCATAAAATGAAACGAACAGTTCAAATGGGAATAAAATCAAATAACAAGCAACTCACACTTTACAAATTCCTAAGGCATCCTAATTGGAAAGCCATTTTTTAACTTCACTTCTAAAGGGCCATGCTTCCTGTAATTGTTTTATATGATCAGGCAATTCGTTCCAAGCAACTGCACTTGAGTACAAAAATGAATTTTTCCCAACTACACTTTTAAACCGGTACAGATATATATTATTTATCCTTGCCCTTGTAGAGATACAATGTACATCTCTCACAAAAACAAAGTAATCACACAAGTATTTAGGAACAGTTCTCTGAATTATTTTGTACACCATCATAATTTTAATAAACATTACTCTTTTATCCACTTTTAAAATACCCAATTCCCTGAAATGGTTATTGTTAGATGCATACGAGGATGCAACCCCAAAACGATTCTGCACAACCTGTTCTGTGCAGTCTGTAATTTATTTTTAACATGTTTTTTAGAGCCACTGTACCAAAAAGTTACTGCATAGTCGAAATGAGGTTGCACTAATGCACCAGCTAACATTGTCATTGTTTGTTTGTTTGCAGCCTGTCTTGCTAAAAATTTTATTCGATTATTTATTTTTGATAAAGCTACAGCTGCCATGCTATCTCCAGTCATTTTGTTATCAAGAACACATCCCAAAAATTTCACTTCTTGTTTAAAAGTAAAATACTCATCTCCCTCCCTTATTTCTGAGTTGGGACATTTCTTCAACTTTGCAGCAGAACCGAATAAAATAACCTCAGTCTTCCCTAAGTGTAAAAATAGCTTATTTTGAAAACACCAATTAGACACTTCTACAATTTCTCTACTTAACTTGCTTTCTATTGTTTCTTTATTTTCATCAGTAACTATTATGGCATCATCCGCATATAATGATAAGTGGCTAGAACAAGCCATCTTTAAGTCATTTATATAAATTAAAAAAAGTAAGGGCCCTAATACACTACCTTGAGGTACTCCACTAGTGATCGGCAAAAAGTCTGAGCATACTCCATTTACATCGACCATTTGACACCTGTTCGTAAGATAGGATTTGATCCATTTACATGAATTGGAGTCAAAACCCATAGCATTTAATTTCAGCAACAGAATACTATGGTCAACTGTGTCGAAGGCTTTTCTTAAATCGAGCAGTACCATCCCACTTAATTTACCTTTATCTATTCCTTTCTTTATATGATCCGTCAAATATAGAATAGTGACTCTGTGGAATGCAACCTTCTAAAACCAGACTGAAATTCATATAAAATACTAAAATTGGAAAAATATTCTTCAATTTGGTCAAATAATATTCTTTCAAAAATTTTAGATAACGAAGACAGGGTTGACACAGGCCTATAATTATTACACTCTAGCCTACTCCCTTTTTTGAACAGGGGAAAAATTTTAGCTTGTTTAAATTCAGCCGGTACCTTATTCTGGCAGATAGAGAGATTTAAAATGTGAGTAACCATAGGAGTTATAAAATTAGCAGCATCTTTAATAAACTTGGCCGGAATATTATCTAACCCTGTGGCTTTATTGCACTTCAATTCACTTAGTTTCTTATAAACTGTCGCCTCTTTTACTTTGTTAAATGAAAAACCTCCTAAGGCAACACCACATTTGTCATAATATTCTTTAACCAAATTATCATCATATAAATCTGATTTTGCTGGAAGCTCTTTTACTAAATTATCACCCACCGTAGTAAAAAACTCATTTAAACAATTAGCTACCTTTTTCTGATCTGTCATCAATTGACCATTAATTTTGAGACTGATTTTTGAATCTTTACCTTTAACCTTTTGCCGATAGCCTAAACCACTCAAGATTCGCCATAGTTTTTTAGTCTTGTTTAGCTTCCCTCATTTCATTCATCAAAAACATTTTTTTGGCCTCTTTAATCTTGCATCTTATCTCATTTCTTTTACATTTAAATTTGTTATAATTATCTTTATTCCAACTTTTTTGAATAATTCAAAATTAATGTTAATGTCATTAATTTAGAATTTGCTGAAATATTACAATGTATACACTATCTTTTGAGTTATAACTTTGCCAGTCTTAACATAAATTTTTGCAGTATATGTACAGGTAAATGGGAAATGTGTTTTCTTCTCCTCAGTGTGATGTGATGGTAGAGCAGTATGAAGAAGTCATTGAAGACTGGTATAAAGGCAGCCAGGAGGAAGATCTCACCACTTACTTGTGTGAAAAACATGTGCTGAAAGGACAAGACACTGGTAATGTGAAACTAACAGCTGTTTTACTCAATCAAAGCCCCTTTTATATCAGTTGAAGCGCTCTAGACATAATATTATGACTACTTACAGACTAAACCTCTAGATCTCTTTTATTGGCTTCAGATTTAAGAGCTGTTGTTTCATGGAAAAATTCACAGACAACTACTCAAGGACACAGGAGCAGTAATAGTTAAATACATACTTTAATGTGTAGAGCAGAGCAAAAATAAAAAACACACACACATATGTATATTTATTTATTAATTTATTTATTTTTAAGGAATTCATGGTTTTACTTAGCAGACATGAATTAAATATCAAAAAAATACATAAAAAAATGTTTTGTGAGCACCAAGTCAGCATATTGGAATGATTTCTGAAAGATCATTTTATACTGAAGACTGGAGTTATATTCAGCTTTGTCATCACAAGAATAAATTACACTGTATTTTACAGTATAAAAAACCCATTTGTCAAAGTAATATTTGTGAAGTACTAGAAGTATTGAATCCAGTAATGAAATACTAATTATTAGCAGATCTCTTCATATCACCAGCTTGTTGCTTCCTGTTATAAAATATTAATTTGCCATTGTACTAGCTCTTATGCCATTGCTATAGCAACTAATATAGATCTGTCAGAAGAAGACCTCACTCGCCGAACACGCAGCTCTGATTTGATCTCTTGTTGCTGATAACAGTGAGGGCAGTTTGTATAAAGATTGGGATTGTGCAAAACATGTACCTCTGATTCTCTCTGCAGAATGTCTTCAAGAGAAATGGACTGGGAAAAAGGGAGACACGGCAGCTATCGCAGAGGACAAGAAGAAAAAGAAGGGCAAAAAGAAAAAGGGTAAAGACAGCGAGGATGAGCAGAAAAAGGAGAAAAAGGTAAAGAAGAAGAAGAAGAAAAAGTCCAAGCTGACTGACACGGAGACCAGAAAAAGGAAAACTGAAGAAGCTGGAAACACCTCAGGTGAGGAGGAGATCCAGAAGAAAGTTTCTCTGAATCAGGATAAAACTGAACTCTGATACATTTCTTTGCTTTTTTTTCTGTGCTTGATATCTAAATTTACTACTGACACCGAAATAAAGATTGAGTTTTAGTCTGTTAGAAGACTGTAATGCTGAGGTCCTCATTTTAGATCAGATTTTGCATGTCACTTGAATGTTAGATCAACTCCATCCAGGAACAAGCTAAAAACAAATGCCATTTCAAATCCAAAAATGGCAGCTAGACCAGTCAAATCAGAGCTTGGATTCAAATGTTTGCTTGTTTGTTCTCATGCTGGTTTCACGCTGGAAAAATTGTAAACAAGCTGAAATCTTCCCGAAGCTGGCATGCTGTTGGAATGGATTCTGGAAATCCTTCTTATGGTTCTCATTTCTATTCCTCATCTCATCTCTCTGATTTTTTTGCCCCTAAAATTTAGTTTAGGTTTCAGGTTAAAATTTTATTTAGTACTGTTATTTTTAATTGCTATAAATTTCGTAGTATAGATGATCACTCATGGATTCCAATAAAGAAATACATACTTTGAGCTATTCTCAGTATTAATATAATTATGCGGTACATATTAGATTTTTACCTGTTTCTGTATAGGATAATATTTTTCCTAAATTTTATGTGATCCAACAAGTGCATGTTGTGTTTTGTGTATCAACGTAATTAATAAAATGTGAATTTTTTTTGAATAGTTTTTTTTTTAAGCTCGAATATTCTGAACTGAATGCCATCCTGTAAAGTCTCTAAATTTCCCACGTCTCACAGTTCAGTAATGCAGATAATGGGAGAAACCCTGAGAAAGTAATTTGCCATTCCAAGAAGTTGGGACCTTTTCATTTCTTCTGTTATCCTAATAAAGAGTAACATTTTTGCTTGATCTTTTCATATTTGTTTTTGCATTTTCAGTGTTTATGTATGTGATGTCATTTACAGGGAATGTTTGTTACACTTTTTTTTTTTTGTTCTTCAATATTTTCTTCAACATTGTTTAATTAAGCTGTATATCTGATATCAGGCATCACTATTTGCAAAAGCTGTGTGTGTGTGTGTGTGTGAGCTCTTGCAGGTGTTTGTGTGCATATTCATATTAGTGTTGTTTGGAGTGCAGTGTGGAGTGTGTGTGTGAAAAGTTATTGGCCTGAGATTGAGCTGTATATGCAAATGTTGTAATTGGGATGAACATGCAGGTTTTGTGTTTCTTGGCAGCAGCTCATTAGCTGAGGCTTTTGATGAGGTGTAGATGAATGATGAATAAAAAAAGAAAACTGACAACAACTGTTGGACTGATTTTTTTTTTTTTCAAGTCAGTGGGAAATGTTTTAACAGTAGTTTTGCAGCTTTCACCACAAGGGGGTGGTAATGACAAGAAAACTAATCCAAATCCTTGCTTGTTGAGAGATTTCGAGAAGTTTTGAGTGTGTGGCTACGACGGACTGACTGGATGATTTATAGGTACTTTGTTTGAAATGAGCACAGTAGCCATATATATTATTTTAAAAGTAGTCTAAAACTTGTTTATTTTAAGATATAAACATTGTGTTTTGATTAATGTATGTTTCCATTTTTTTTTTTTTTGTATTTGATTTATTGGAGCATGCTAACTGCCTTCAACAGAAAGAAAAGAAAACCACCAGAAACGGAACTATTTTGTATCCAGTAACATTTCTTTCTTCTTTTCTTAGAATAAATGTGGATAAACGACGTGCTATCAGTCTATCAAAGCTCTTCAGACTGATGTAAATAAACAGTGTGTTGTGAAGAAGCTTCAACGTAACGTTGTTCCTTCCGTCTGTCACGAGGCCTGTTTATCACTAACGTTAAGTGTCCTGCTGCAGTGCAGAAGGCATCGTCCGCATTTCCACTTCTCAATGTCACATTCCTCTTCTGTTATGTTTGGGCAATCTGTATTATTTGTCCTTCAGTATTGGAGCAAATGGCTTTTCACTAGCACAAACGCATTTCAATGAATAATTCCGAAAAACAAACATCTTGCACCCAGGCTAAAACCTTTTCATTTTTGCTCTCAGCAGGGCTGGGAGTAAGGCTTCCTTTGGCTGATGGAGAAAATCGAGATTTTTTGATTGTTCTCTAATCTGAGAATAAAAATGCAGTCTGGAATTGAAATATTGATCTTTTACATTGCAATCACGTGTATATTACACCTGAGAGAGTATGTGTGATCAAGAATATGAATATATTTTCTCTGGGCCTTGTTATTCTCTGGAAAGAGACCATTTATACAACCCTGCATGTTTTCCACCTGGATATGGTGCCCACATAACCACATAATTAATCTGTGTCTGTTTTTTCCACATTTGAAATCATACATATATTTTTTTTTATGTTTAACATTAAATTGTAAAGAATTGAGGGCCCTATTTTACCCTATTGTTATCAGAAGACAGTTTATTATATTTAATGCAGATATTTACTTAAATGATGAGTGATAAATACCTAATTTTATATTATAAAATAAAAATGTTTATACATGTACAGTCAGCAATATTTGATATCTACATACCATTCAAGATTTTCTTAATTAAAAGAAAGAAATATTGTTATTCAGCAATGATGCATTAAAATGATCAAATGTGACAATGTAAAAAGTCAAAATTGCTAATAATAAAGAATATAAGAAATGTTTCTTGAGCAGTGAATCAGCATAGAATGAGTTCTGAAGGATCATGCGACAACTCAGCTTTTCCATTTTAGGAATAAATTACTTTTTAAATATATTAAAATAGAAAACAGTTATTTCAAACTGTCAAATAAAAAAATATTTCACAATGTGACAGTCTTACTGTATTTTAAATCAGGTGGATGCCGCAATGATGAGACTACATTCAATAATATTAAAAAAAAAATCTTATAGACCCCAAACTTTTGAACAGTAGTATAGGACTGTAAATAAATAAATTCGTTTTTCCTTGCATCATCTAAAAAGTTTACATTCTTCTACACAGTGTAAGTCAAAAGAGTAAAACGCTGGCCAATTTAGATGAGGAAAAACATCCTCTGTTATCTTTAGATGTCAAGAGCAAAGTTGTTCATGAGTTCGATGACTTCATCACGATTTAATAATTTCCTTTCAAAGCCTTTCCTCCCTTTCCATCCAATCGTGCCCTAATATGGGTAATCTAATTAAACATACATTTTTACATGTCTTGTTTAAGTGCTTTCTTTATAATGTGTGTCTTTATTTGAAGGCTGTGGTGCATGAAATGGGTCTATAACTCATTGGAGACAAGCTTCTTTAAATCACATTTTAAAAATATGTGGGCTGCCTTTTTATGAGTAACAAAATAAACGCATGTTTTTGTTGTGGGTAAATTTGTCAATCAGTGCCTGTGTCTATCTATAGTCATAGTTGCACCACCCTGAGAAAACAGCAGCCACCCTTAATGCATCCTGGGAATAATTTGACATATCAGGCTCTTTTCTGTGTTTCTCACTTAAGGGAATTGAAAAAGACCCCACAGCTCATCTTAAAAAAATATATATATATTGAAATACATTTCTGTATTGTTTTGCTGTTATACACGATAAACATGATTTTTCTGAAGTGGTTTATTAGAGTATTTTTTTACAAGGAAATATTAGCAAGGTCTTTCTACCTCAAATTTTCACATTTAATTCAATGTGTTATATGCCGTTTATTTGTAACAGTGAAAATTACTAGCAATGTCTGAGTGAAAATTGGTTCAAAGCCATTTTTTTCAAGGCATTGGATCAAGTTCATGATTCTTGTGGTTTCGTTTTTTGATTTAATTAGTTTATTTTTTTGTTTCCAGTCTGCTTAGTTAATGGTCACACAATATCCTGTATGCAGTTCCCTTAACGCAGAGACTCCGAGACTAATATATTTTCAACGATGCTGAAATTAACTGAATGCACAAACAAATGCAACAGTCCTCTTCAAGTTTCTCAAAAAACAATCATAGCCAAACAGATGCCTTTTCTGTATCCTAAACACATGTGTTTATCTTCCGCTCCTATCTTTTGCTAGCTGTAGTTATGAAACCACACTTTTCCCACGTTCCCAAATGGTAATTTCCCATTTTTTTAGTAAATTGTTTTCACATCTATTTATGGTCCCCACAGATTTATGGTCTCGGGTGATATTCCTAAAGTATGCACAAGAAAAATATTACAAATCCATGTTACAGTACTGTACTTTGAGTCACGATATCCTTGTTTGGAAAAGGACATTGTTCAGCTGGAGCTGTTGAAGTAATGTTTTAGACTAGAAATATCATAAGTATGGGACGATACTTAGCTTGTGTCTGGTCATGAGAAGACCACAAACTGAATGTTAATGGGGACTTTGATATTTGTCAATAGGTAGCAACGGAGGCATTTCAGCACTAATGGGGTCTCATTTGCATGGCCTGAATCAATAGGATTGTTTGATGGCTTTTGCTTCATCAGGAATGCTATTGACGACAAGGTGACACCACTGACATGAGTAACGCTTTGTTTATTTGTGTTGTCAGTTCATTCCGCCGCAGAAAATGGTGACAGACATCGATCTAGACCTTTCAAGACATCATTTAGCATTCAAATGCCTATAGGATGGATGCCTCATCCTGACAACACCAGCAGGGAATTCTGTTCAGCGGGAAGTCTGTTTTCCTCTTTAAGTAACTCACAGACTAAACAAAGACTCGTGTGTTGGGGAAAATGCCAAATGCCTAAGAAAATATCCTCTGCAGTCTTAGTGTCTAGTTTTAGCTCATGCTAAAATTGTAAGTGAATCAAATCGCTGTAAATGCTTGGGAACGTGAAACCATCTACAGTATCCACAGGTTTCAATAAGACAAAGTTCTTAAAATATATTATGGGCGAAACTTTCTTCTGTTGAAACATTTGAATGAGTGAGGTGGTGGTGGTAATACTGTAGGCTATTTCTCATTCGGAAAGATTCAAACATATACAGTAGCTTTCCCTTCTGACTCAAAGCCAATAAAATAATGCAAGGTCTTCCAAAGAAAACTACCACACATAGTTGCTCAAACTGAGTAATAGGTGAACATTTTAAACAGTATTAAGAAGCTAAACAAAGAGAGAGAAATGGATTGAAGAACCAGAAGATGGACATATAAGAGAAAAGCAACAAAATGTAACATTCCACACTCTTCAGAGTCTTCCAGCAAGAATGAAACACAAGCCAGATGCATCTCTTTTCCTCCTTTTTTACATTTTCCTCAGCCTGTCCTAAGGGCATTAAATTGAAGGTCACTGTCCTGAAGGTCAAAACAGCATCCAGTACGCCAGCAGTGCTCTCCACAGAGCTGAAACGGAATTATGTTGATAAAACAACATTTGTGGAATCTGGAATGTTGTGAGGATGGAAATTAGAGTGGATGGAGAATTCGATCTTCTCCAATGTAGCTCACTGTGTAAAGCCCTCTCTTCAATTTAAATGCATTTGGGAAGTTTGTGTATCTTGTGTGTATTGTGGAGAACATCCTTGTCGACCTCCTCTTAGTACATTATTGGATGTTTTGTGTATGTTATGCTTTCTGTAAGAAATAAAAACAAGAGTAAAGTTTAAGAACAATAATCCAGGTTTACATGTTTCATTAGTAAATGAAAATGATTCATTATTATTGTAAACAAAATTAATATTTCTTTTAAGAATGCATTCAATTGAACAAAAGTGACAGTAAAGACAAATGTATTTATTTAAAATAAATCTTTATTTTCATCAAAGAATCCTGAAAATTTCCACATTATATTCCACAAATTACTAAAAGAGTAGAGTATCAGCTGCTGAAAATTCCGATTTGCCATCACAGGAAATAATTACATTTTAAAATTTATTAAAATAGAAAAAAAGAATCGTGATATTTGACAATTTTACTGTATTTTTAATTAAATAAATGCAACCTTGGTGAGCTTAAAAGACTTAAAAAAAAAAAAAAAAAAATTAAAAAAGAAAATTAAAAAACCCAAAACCTTTGAACGGTACTGTAAAAAAATGACAACTAAATTGAACTCATGGTTATTTTTAAGTAAGTTTTGGAGTCATGAAAATTTACTTTTATTCAAGTTAATAAAAAAGGTGGGTCTAATGTTTGAACACCATGTTTAAAAACATACATAATTAAAATATGAAATATGAAGTTAAAAAGACATTGGACTAAATGAACACCTCGTCCAGTCCAGTGCTGTGCCAATGTGTAGCAGATTTTCTCAACATTATAGGGAGCCATTTTAATCAAATTAACACAAGGTGTAATTCAAGTAATTTATCATGTAGCTTTAGCTGTCTCACGGAGGGGGAGAGAGCGAGAACGGCCAGCTGCAGAAACAGATAAACGGGTGCAAGGGCGGCGCTGGAATATTCATGCGGCGAGCCTTTGCTTACACAGGAAACTTGCAATTAGTCCCCAGTCTTTTGATTCATCTATGTGTTTATTTGCTAATGGTTTCACTCTGAGACAGAGGGAGCCGATGATCTCATCTGTTTGGAGGACACGGGCGAGTGACACATGGTGTTGCTGAGAAAGACTGATGGGAAGGGGAAGTGAGGTCAAGACAACAAATCTGAATAAGCCACAGCTGAAACTGTGCACATAAATACACATTATATATATGAGCGAGTTGATAAGCATGTGTTTTTTTAATAATGAAAAATTATTAATATTTTTAATCAGCAAAGATCCATTAAATTACCACTTAGGTTGTGCACTTGTCACTTAAATGAACTGAAAAATAGCTTATAAATCTCTTGTTATGCAATATTTTCACCAAATATTGGTAAAAAAATTAATTAATAAATAAAAAAAACCTTTGTGTACTGTGGGTACACACACACACACATATATGCTGTTTTTTCACTCTTTATATATTATTATATTGTGTGTGTGTGTGTGTGTGTGTGTGTGTGTGTGTGTGTGTGTGTGTGTGTGTGTGTGTGTGTGTGTGTGCGCGTGTGTGTGTGTGTGTGTGTGTGTGTGTGTGTGTGCTCTTGTTTTTGTGACATATCAGGACACAACTCTGTATAATGACATGGGTATGACACAGGTATTACAAGGAGAGGGTGACTTATGAGGACATAACCCATGTCCCCATGTCCTCAAAGCGCTTATAAATCATACAGAATGAGTTTTTTTTTTCGAGAAAGTAAAAATGCACAAAGTTTCTTGTGAGGGTTAGGGTTAGGTGTAGGGTTGGTGAAGGCTGATAGAATATACAGTTTGTGCAGTATAAAAACCATTACACCTATGGGATGAACCCATTTTTCACAAAAACAAACGTGTGTGTGTGTGTGTGTGTGTATGTGTGTGTGCTTTAATATTATTATTTAATATATGTATTTCTATGAAAAGGGGCCATTTCATCTAAGTTTCAGTTAAATTCAATACCTTTTAACAAGCAGTTGTCCTCCGGGCTTCTGCATTGCTCCGTCTCCATGTCCAGACTCATTGGATCTGTGTTAACAGACAGTGACAGCTGACAAAGCCTGCTGAAAGACTATCAGCCTGAATGAAACACTCTTGAGTGTGTGTGAGGGTGTCTCACCGTGTGTGAGAGAGTCTGATGTGGTGGCCTGCTGTAGGGCCTGCTCGATCTGCCCTCTCCGCTTGGACTCATATTCCAGTGCCTCCTGTAACCTCCTCTTTGCCTTCTTCTCCTTCTTCAGACGTCTCTGGATGGTGGCTGGATGAGAAAAGATAAGGGAAAAGTTCCACGTGTAAACAACAAACGGAAATGGATGATTGCTGGTTTTTCAGTTTTTCAATATTATATTACAATGCAACATTTTACCTCGACTGTGTAGTTCAGAGGTGAGCTGCCTCTCTAGACTCTCTCTCATCTCTCTCTCTCTGTACAGCTCCATCTTGAGCCCTCTCCTCTCCTGCTGAAGCTGTTTCTCTTGCACACGTGCATTCTCCAAAGCCACCTTTAGCAGACCCTGCAACATGTCTGCCTTATTAATGCCGAACAAGTTTGTATGAGTGTGTGTGTGTGTGTGTGTGTGTGTGTGTGTGTGTGTGTGTGTGTGTGTGTGTGCGTGTGTGTGTATTTGTTTCTGGCCATACCTGGACATTAGTGAGCAGCGTCTCAACAGAGGAGAGGCCATCGGTGAAAAGAAGGGAAGCAGGGAAGCCAGAGGACAATGACTGAGTTGGGACCTTCTCAAAGATTGTTGGCTTCACTGCATTTTGTTCAACTGTAAAATAATAAACACAAAGAAGGGATGAATTCAACTGATCTGCTGGTTGTTAAAGCAATGGTTTAGCTATGAGTTTAAATTGTCATCATTTACGCAGTTTCAAATTAGTTAACAAAATCTAAAACCATAAAAAAATGACTTGAAATAAAACAAACGTATAAAAAGAATATATTGCAGCTAGCTAGGAAGGCAACAGTTCTCATTTTGATTTAACTGATGTAATATAATAGTTTAAACTAAAACTGAAATAAAAATGAATAAAAATGATCTAGTCATATAAAAAAAACTAATAAATATGACAAAAACACTAGAAAATTATAATTAAAATGAGCAAAGAAGATATTACAATAAGTGAATTCAAAATATTTATAAAAACTATACCAGTGACACAATGATAGTAAAATAGCCCAAGCCTAAGATAAGGAAGGTAAGAATTTCAGCAAATAAGATCTTTTTTTTCTTTTGAAGAATGCGCAGAATATATAGATGCTGACTTTTCTGCAGTCATTATCTCCAGTCTTCAGTGTCCTCAGAATCATAAAGTTCATAAGAACAGCATTTATTTGACATTTTTTGTAACATGACAAAAGTATTTACTGTCAATTTAATATGTCCTTATTAAATAAAAGTATTAATTTACTCACAATAAAAAAATAACCCCAAAATTTTAAATTTTAAATATGTCTGTCGATATATGCTTTTTATACATTTGCTAGAAGCGGATGAAGCAAAAAAACAAGCATATTATTTTAATTGTTTTGAGATTACTAGTGTATAGAACCTAGAATATCCCATTACAACATACAATAAACCATTACATCAACCAACTAAACCCAATATTGTGGCTCTGTGTAGTAATTTAACTATAATGAGAGCAGAAGAGGTCAGAGGAGAGGCTTTCACGTAATTTTGTGTTATATAATTTTTTTTTTTTTTTTTAATGAAATTTTGTTTATGTTGAGGAAACTCACCCCTGTCGTTGGAAAGTCTGTTCATATGCAGAGTTGAGTCTGTCTCCCTTTGTTCATCATGAACATCATATGCTACAGAGAGAGCAAGAGATATATAAAGACAGCAAATAACTGACACAAGATGTTTCTGAGTAGCACAGACTATTGCCAACATATATTGCTTTGTACTGTTATTGTGTATGCAGCAGTCATTGCAAGCCTTGTTGATTAGTTTAACATCTTTTTTCCTCAATGGAAATCATATAATGCTGTTTTCTATGGACATTATATGTATGATATTATGAAACAACAGTAATATCACACTTCAAGACGAAGATGCTAACCACAGTACTTTTTAAATCCATTAACATTCAGAAACATTTTTTATATATGTATGTACAATGGGTACAGAAAAGTATCATCCACCCCCCACCCCACACTACACCAATGTTGTGGCTTTGCAGCCTGAAATGAAGACAGACACTGATTTTTGTTTTGTTTTTGTTTTTTCAGCTGTATTTAAATAATAATAATAAAAAAAGAATCACTGAGTTGGAAAAAGGATCACTGGCTGGTCTCAGTATTTATATTCACATTTTTCTCCTTCAACCACTGTGTGATCACTTTTGCTGTGTGCTTTGGGCCATTGTCATGTTGAAAGGTAAACCTTCTTTACATTGACAACTTTCTGTCAGAGGGCAGCAGATTTTCCTCAAGCATTTGATGGTATTTTGACCCATCCATTTTTCCTTCTATCCTGACAAATACTCCAGTCCCTGCTGCAGAGAAACACCCCCATAACAGGATATTACCAGCTCCATGCTTTACTGTAGGAATGCTGTTACTTGGATGGTGAGCTGTTCTGGATTACTGCCAGACATATCGTTTGGTCTCGACACCAATAATTCAATTTTAGTCCCATCTGCCTCAGAATCATTAAGGTGTGCTTTGGCAAAGCTCAATTGTGACTTCATGTGGCCTTTCTTGAGGTGTGGGTTTTTTCTTGCAACCCTCCCATACAAGACACATTTGTGGAGAATTTGTGATATTGTTGTCACATCCACACAATGACCACTCTTTGTCATAAATTCCTGCAACTGCTTCAGAGTTGCTTTAGGCCTCTTGACCAGTTTATTCCTGGCTTTTTCATCCAGTTTGGAGCGACGTCCCAATCCAGGGAGGGTCCGTGTTGTACCAAATGCCTTCCACTTCTTAATAATAGACTCAGCAAGGACTGAAATGCTCCAGGAAATCTCTTTTCATGCTGAGCTGATCAAAATGACCACAGCTGATCACAGCTGGAAGTCAAATGGCTATATGTGCCATTGAGAAGATGATTAGCTAAATTTGATTGAGTTTACAGGTCATTTTTTGGAGGGGGTGAACTTTTTTCCAACTCAGTTTTTTATTTATTTTGTTCCTGTTGGTGTTATATTTTTCACTGTTGCACTGAGTTAATACAGATGGTTAAAATAAAACCTGTGTCAGTCTTCATTTAAGGCTGCAATTTTATTATTTTAAAGTGGGGGGGGGTTGATGAAAGTTACGTGACATTCAGCCAAGTATGGTGACCCATACTCAGAATTAAACCCATCCGAAGTGCACACACACAGAGCAGTGAACACACACTGTGAGCACACACCCGGAGCAGTGGGCAGCCATTTATGCTGCGGCGCCCAGGGAGCAGTTGGGGGTTCGATGCCTTGCTCAAGGGCACCTAAGTCGTGGTATTGAAGGTGGAGAGAGAACTGTACATGCACTCCCCCCACCCACAATTCCTGCCGGCCCGGGACTCAAACTCACAACCTTTCGATTGGGAGTCTGACTCTCTAACCATTAGGCCACGACTTCCCTTAAATTGGTTCCCTTGATTGGTTCAGATTGGTAATAGCACACTGCTAAGTGGTTACTAAGGTGTTCTATGTGGACTACAGGGCAGTGACAGACTTATCTTCAATTATATGGAAATAAACAATTGGCACTGATTGATAGCTCGTAAATCTACTGTCTGTAATGTCTTTTCAATGTTTTACTCAAATGCCACAATAATGTATTTGAATTACACTACCGTCCAAAAGTTTGGGGTCATTTAAGATTTTTTTTTTTTGTAGAAACCATGGTACATTTTTTCAGGATTCTTTGATTCCAACAGTATTTACTTGACAGAAATATTTTGTAACCTTTTAAATGTCTCTGCTGTCTTCATTTGGTCAATGTAATGAATCCATGCTGAATAAAAATATTACTTTCTTTAAAAACTTTTCCTTTTTTTTTACCTACCCCAAACTTTTAAACGGTAGTGTATATCCATTTGTCGGATTCACTCAGGAAATATTGATATACTGTTTGATTAATTATGATAACTGTAATCAATTAATCATTAATTTCATCTCATTAATTTGACTGACAGCCCTACTGAATATGAACACTCACTTGTTTTTTGAGGAGAGTGTGTGTAAGGCTGTGTGGGGCTGCTGGGAACTGAACTAGTTTGTTGAGGTGAGGGTTCAGTTTTATGAGGAACAGTCCCATCTACAGATGGTGTCACGGAGGGACTCTCTTCAAAACACTCCTGCTGAAATGAAAAAGAGGAAATTCAGTCCTGTAAATAATCACACAAACACACATGCATAAACTCTCCCCACATGACAACACATCTTCATCACCCCAGTTCACCTTAATTGAAACAGAGTTCTGACTTTTTAATTTCAAAATTCTGTTTTTTTTTTTTTTTAAGTTTTTGTGAAGAATTGCCAGATACAAACTCAGAATTCCATTTATAAACGTACAATTCTGAGAAATAAAAAAAAGTCAGAACTGTGAATAAACAAATTGCAATTAGTTTTTTATTTTATTTTTTAGGGGGTGTCAACTTCAAGATGACAATTTAGAATTTTAAGGGGACAAGTCAGAATTATGAGATTTAAACTGTGAGAGAAAAAGTAGAAATTGTGTTTCAATTATTTGAAACAAGCTTCCATACTAAGCTGTGATTTGTAACATGGTTAACATCTCAAGCTAGAACTGTGTGAACAATCTTTGATAACGTTGCAGCAAAAGAGCTTGTAGAGCTTGTGTGTTTTAGTTTGTGGTGTGTACAGTATGTCCTACCTTGATGGCAGATGTCGGTCTGGAGACGGGGCTGTGCACCTGTGCACTGGCAACCATGTTGGCAATTGTATTAAGGTGGTTCATCTGGTTCATTGCCATGGCAACAGAGGCAGGAGGAAGTCCAACAGGAAGCAAGGGATGGGGCATCATCATAAAGGGCAGGTCCAGTCCTACGAGAAGAAGAAAGAATCAGGGAGTAACAAAGATTTAGGTGTGTTTATCACACAGATCTATTGTATGGCTTCAGATTAGATTTAAAAATGTAGTCATATGGACTACTTTTACAATGCTTTCGCATCATATTTGAAACTTGAATGCTCTGGTCCCCATTAATCATCACGATAATTGAAAACAGAAAGTCATACAGGTTTGAAAGGGTGTGAAAGTGAATGGTTAATACTCACTGTTGGCCAGTAGATGGGTGTGTTGGAGAGAGTTGAGCTGAGAGTTGTTCAAACTTTGCTGAGTTTTCTCTGAAGCAGGTGATGGATATTTCTCTCTCTCCCAGGACAAAGCGCTAAATCCTGTTTAATCAATAAAGAGTATGAAATGGTGAAAATAAATATTCACAATTAAGATAATCAGGTAATTACAGTTTAGATTTTTCTTATTATATATATATATATATATATATATATATATATATATATATATATATATATATATATATTCTATATTCTATCTATCTATCTATCTATCTATCTATCTAAATATCTATCTATCTATCTGTCTATCTGTGTGTGTGTGTGTGTGTGTGTGTGTGTATCAAAAATAACTAAGAACGGAGTTTGTTAAAAGTAATATTCATTGCTTTAGGTTAGCTTTAAGAGCCCATTTAACCACATGCTGTACACATTCTCACACAAATATGCTCAGACTAATGAACTTCAAAAGATATCCCAAAAATAAGTCATCAGAATACTATAAGATGGACATATATTATTTTTAGTGAAAAAAGGAAACATTAAATTGTAAGTTGCCCAGCGACCAGCAGCAACAATGAACTGAACTGATAATCTATCATCAGCATTCATGTCAGTGCCATTGGGAGCAGATGGTGTTTAGGTGGCAGATTTGTGGCGAAGGAATCAATGACAGCGCAGGATGAAGTCGGTCCCCTTAAGACTATCACATGCTCCAACCAATAAGGTCTTCACACAACCAGACAAAAATAACCTGATTTAAAACAATAAGCTTCCTCATTACAACACAACACTATGCTGCAGATACTTTACAACACCACAGCAACTTCACAAGTTGGTTACCATGGCATAAATACTATACAATAGAGCGACCATCTGTGCGACAATCTGCACGTCCATGGAAATCAAGACTAGTGTCAACACAAGCTCACATATCTTGTGGGACTGGAGTTCTAACATAAGTGAGAGGGCACTAATTCACAATAATTGGACAGATGAAGATGGATGAAAGGAGGGAAAGCAAGAGCAATCAGAGACAACAAGAGCTGCAGCTGTGCTGCGAAACACACTAAAACAAATACAAACATGCACACGTACACACACGTACATACGGTATATTCTCCTGTGTCAAGTACTCAAATAGAAACGGTGTTCAGCTTTGGGTCGGACGTCTAGAACACTGTGTATTTGTAATATCAGACCTGAGCCATATTTCGGATAGAATTCTATTCCTGTTTACACCACTTCTGATTACATGGGCAGATTATCAATCATTAAAGGCTTAATTTTACACAGTTTCTTGCTCTATATATGTTATGAGCTCAAAACACTCTTACCATATGCATGATTTGTAAACTAATACCTTTTGATGTCTGTGTCACATAACCAGCTCCATATCTATGCCTTTTCTGATGTAGTAAACTTAGTAGCTCACCTGGTACAGCACTGCACTTTTGATCTGGAGAGACTGATTGCAAGTCCCATGAGTCACAACACTCGATAAAAGATCTTAAAGATTTGTAGAAGTAAGCTAAAATGCCATGGTAGTGTCAACAAATGTATTTTTATCTGAAGTATATTTTGTTAACATGCAATTGGGTTTATTGTATGCGATATGTTATTTTTTAAATGGATAGAGCATTAACCTTTTACATTTAATTCCTGAACTACTGCATGCAATACATATGACAAACATAAAACATCGCCACATTTACTTTAATCTGTTTTGGACAAACCTTAAAGTGCTTTTCTTCATTCACTGGAGTTTCACTTTGAAAACACCACGAAACGTTCAAGAAACCAACGAATGAGGGAAAAATGAGACATGATGGCAAGGTCAAAACTGTCTCATGAAAACGGTTATTGCTCACTTTTGAGTATTTTTGGCCGGTAATTAATTATAGTAATTTGTATCCTAGTAATTAAGCACCAGATGGTCAGCTTGTCTAGACTGTTTGATCAAGTGAGGAATGCTTTAAAAGTCAACTAGAAGAGATTTGTGTTTCTACATGTTTGCTCTCACCAAAACAAACACACATACACTGGCTGCACAAAAACTATTGATTTAAACAGCATCTTAAAAATGAGGGCAACTTCAAACAGACAAGATGAGAGAAAAAGGGGGTGGATGGGTGAAGATCCAAAAATGTTGACCATATGCTCACAGGGTGAGAGGGGAAAACAGATAATGTGTGTGTTACACTATACATGACTTCCATGCTAAGCGCACGTGGACGTGAAAACAAGCACACATGTGCTAACATACACCCGCATGCGTGCACACAGAGCACACCTGTTTCTGTTAACGCAGGCAATCACCCGTATGACAGGTTTCGGCCATCTTGTTAAATAATGCATGGAATTTTTCTTTCAACTTGTCAAAGCGGGGGGGGGGGTATCTCTCACTGTCTCTCTCTACTCTTCTGATGTCATCCTTGTTGCTGATTTTCCTTGACTGCATTCCATCTTTCTGAAGAAGGCCGTTTTTTTTCTTCTCTCCTTAATTCTGCTTGTCCACAGCTGTTCACACTAGGAACACTGTGCTCTCTTCCTCTTAAACTCTTGTGAGAATTGTCTCTGAAGTAAACATTATCTGTGTTAGTTTCAGCCACTTTTAGTATATGGTGTTTGAAGACTCAAGATTTCATGTGATGCCTGAAAATCTGTCTAGCAAGTTCTGATCGGTGCAAACACACACACACACACACACACACACAAAAAAATCATATTTGTATTAATCAAGAATGCATTAAAATGATCAAAAATGACAGTAAAGAATTTGTAAGCTGTCTATTTCAAATAAATTCCTTTTTTAATAAATTTCTATTCGTCAGAGAATCCTGAAAAAAAAATTATATAATATAAATAAATATAAATTTAAATGTAAGTACAAATAAATATAAATAATATAAATATAGAGACAAAATTTAATATATAACTAAATAATAATTTAAATCAGAGAAGCCACAAAAGGCATATCAGTTGCACACTTTTGAAATACTTTGAATCATCCACAAATGATGCATCCAGTTATGCACACAAATATTGTGCATATATAATATTATCCATTTATACATCATCTAATTTTGCTTGGCTTGTATGCATACAGACAAACACATGAAAAATGATGTCCCCAGCAAAAAATGTCTTGTTTCATCTCTAGGGCTGGTGTACGATTAACTATTCACCTGTCTGTTGTTGGTCTTCTCTAAATGCACAGTCAGGCAGCAGTCATTAATGTCACCATTAGTCTCTTTAAACCAAGCACAACCCTGCAATATGGGCCCCCTGAGCGAGCTCTGTGATGGGCCTCATCTCACCCAAAAGGCCCAGGTTACTATTGCAAGGCCATCTGTCTGGTACATCTACAGATTGCAGATTTAAACAAGCTGCCTTAAAGGAACTCAAACACACATTAACAAACAAATCATGAAAGTACAAGCCTGTACCTGTATTAGAGTTGAGCTCATCTGAATTGAATTCTGAGCCATTGTGGGTCTTGTGTAGATTCATCATCATCTTCATCTTCTGTATCTTCAAAGCTTCAGCCATCGCAGCTGTTGTTAGACCTGCAACACATTCAAGTGCAATATCTCAAACAACTGTGTAACCAAAACACTCCACTGATATCTCACCTGATTATTTTACACAGCAATGAGGTAATCAAATGGATTCAACAATTTTATTAAAGATGTCAACAATCTCAAACAGAGCTCAATTTTACCAAGATAATAAGAATTGTTTCCTGAGCACTGAATTGGCATATTAGAATGATTTCTGAAGAATCATGTGACACTTGAATGCCTCAAAATACTGGTTTCAGGCTGCTAAGAGATGTGCTATTTATGAAGCACATTAGGCTAAAAGTTACAGCAATAAATTCCTTAGTTGACAGTAAATGGATGTTGTCATCAGCAGCAGGGTTTAGTCAGAGCAACTGGAGGGTCACAGTGAGATAAGGGACCTGAATTAGCTCTGTTGGACTGGACTGCATTATTTATATAAGCATATCATGGAAGTTGTCCAATAAATAGCCATCTGCCAATCAATCACTCTAAACTCCTCCCACCACCAGAACAATTAGCTAGGCAAAGAGCTCTGTCCTTGGTTTCCCTTGGATACTGTCAAAAACAAAGAAAAAAAAAACAAAGAAAAAAGTATTGATTGCTGACAGATGATTCTCTGGACTTGTGATTGATGTTAAAATTGTTGCCTCTCTCATTATAATTCACATTTTTAAGTCACAACACTGTAACTCTAAATATGTCCATTGTGTGTTCATGATGGTGTGTGTGTGTGTGTGTGTGTGTGTATATGTGTGTGTGTGTTTGTGTGTGTGTGTGTGTGTGTGTGTATGTTTTTGCATATGTGTTTGGGTGAGCGTGTGTATTGCATTTGACAAGGTCATGATTTTCCGATTCATTGTGACAAAGAAGAAAACTGCAGGTGAGGCTGACTGATGATAAGGACAAAAACAATGGACCATTAACACACACACACTACCCCCCCCCCCCCCACCACACACACACACACACACACACACAAAAGTAAAGAGCAGCATATTCCCTCAGTAGAGCATTAGCTGCTTGGCTAATCATGATTTTAACATCTCTATGTGAATTCTGACTGTCTAAATCTAGTATACAGCTGTTGCATGATTTTCGCTGTGGACTCATGGGAAAAACAATCTTCAGAGACTTGAGTTGAGTTATGTAAGCTGTTTGACAAGAAGGAAAGTGTACGTTCATGTGAAGGGAGATTGTGCTTAGGGGAGAACTCTATTCCTTGAGCTCTTACGGTATACCAGAAACAAAGTCACGGCCGCATACAATGTGAGAATACTTAATATTATATGTACATTCATACAAAAATCATGCTTATTAAAAGCTGAGAAACTGAGCTGTTTGATGCAGCTCACTAGTATAGGAATAGTTCGTCCAAAAACCATGTTATCACTCTCAGATCGTCCGAAACTCACACTTATGATACAACTTCAAGCACCGTAACTTAAATTTCAGTCTTTTCCTTAAGTTTCCTTTTCCTTAACTTTAACAAAAGTTGTCGAATGATTTTGAAGGAGTTCTTAATGATACATTTTGTCATTTGAGCTTGGCAATAATGAAAATCACTGGTCAATTTAGTTTCATGGAAAAAAGCAGCTTGGACATTCTGCTAAATATCTACATTTGCATTCCACAGTTAAGTTTGGAATGAAGAATTATAAATTTTTGGGTGAAATATTACAGGTACAGAGAAAATGCTTGGAAATATACACATAAGTATATATCAATAAACACTTTGGGGTTTTATCAGCAACCTTTAGGTTCAGAAAGGTTTTTCTTTTTTTAAGAAACCAATACTTTATTCACCAAGGGTGCATTAAATTGGTTAAAAGTGACAATAAAAATATCTATAAAGTTGCAAAAGATTTATATGTCAAATAAATCCTGTTTCAATAATAGTAAGAAGTGTTTCCTGAGCAACAAATCAGTATATTAAAATCATTTCTGAAGTATCATATGACACCGAAGACTGAGTAATAATGCCAAAACTTTAGCTTTGCTATCATAGGAATAGATTACATTTTGAAACATATTCAAAAAGGAAACAATTAATTTTTTAATAATATTTCACAATTAGATTTTTTCCCCCTGCATTTTTGTCATTAACTCCTTCCATGAGCATATTACTTTGCAAAAACAGTAAAAAAAAAACTTTTAAAAAAATTGAACGTTAGTGTATATATGAGAGTATTATTCTTTAAGGTAAACTGTAAAAAGTGATTGTGATTTTAACAGTAAAAGACTGTAAAAATGCTACAGTAAAACTAGGCTATCAGTAAGTTTCCATACTATATACAGTTAATAACTGTGATTACATTCAATGTAATTTTACAGTAAAATACTGTTAAAATCATGGTTTTTGGAAGTGAAAAAGAAAAAGTTACTGTATAAATTACAGTGAAAAAACCTAAATTGACACTGCCAGAATTCCCTGCATGACACTTCATATTTTATGTTATTTCATTTAAATAAATATGTTTCGTATCAGTTGTGTACATTAGGGTTTTATCTTACATCTAATGTTGTTAAATTAATGTTTATTGCATTATTTCAGTATCATCTGTCTTACCATGATGGTGTTTAGTGTTTGTGTGAATTACATTGTGCACCTATATATATATATCTTCTCAGCTTGTGGAAGAGCCGTTTGTGATGAGCTTTGATTCATCAAGTGACTTTCTCATCACCACCTCTTTTTGGTGCTTATTAGTATTACAATGGTTCAAAACAGATATTAGTACTTCAATATATTATTATTATTATTATTATTATTATTATATGGAACCTAAATACTCTTTATCTCTCCTCTCCTCTCCTCTCCTCTCCTCTCCTCTCCTCTCCTCTCCTCTCCTCTCCTCTCCTCTCAGTGTTTTGGCACCACCCCCTGCTGTCTGTCATTGCCCTAAGTGTCAAAGTCAAATTTTACTTAACTAATATTTAAAATTGAGAGAAACAATATCATGCCATTGTCACATACCTCAGATCCCATTATCTTGAGATATTACTTATGTTCAGTAAGAGTACAGAGCTACAAAATTAATGTAGATAATACAGCTCAGTCCAACAAATCATCAAAAAATGGCTGAAAAAAAGGTATCATATTGAAATGACATTTGATCTTGGCCCTGTATATTGGCAAATCTGAGCAAAGTTTGAGATATTGTTCATATCACTTCTAAAGCTCTAGAGAAACAAAGAGATTGCTCCGGGGTTTTTTTTTCTTTTTTTCAGGCAAACAATCTGAGAAGCCTCTCAATTCCTGTCTAAGAGGAACAAATGAGATATTAAACTAACTTCTGATTTTCTTTTCTTTGGAAGCAATCACAATGGTAAGCAAAATACTGCTATATCTCCATTGTGTTTGCTTGTCTGTTTGTACAGTATATTTCTGTTGGAATATAATCACTGATTCGTTCATATGGTGCCACCATTTACTTTATTTTTTTTTACCCAACTGTCATAGCCCCAAACAATGACTGAGCACTTGGCAAATCAAAGCAAACTGCTCTACGCTCATTCCTAACGAGTCCTGACATCTGGCACTTGACGATGCCAAGACACTAAGTGACATCTCCACGGTAACTGCTCAAACACGGCAGAATATCACTGCACAGTCTAGCGCATCCTCCATGGTGACCCCACATCTGTGTGTGTGTGTGTGTGTGTGTGTGTGTGTGTGTGTGTGTGTGTGTGTGTGTGTCTGCGTGTGTGTGAGAGAAAGAGAGGCAATACTTTTTGCAGGGCCTTTACTGCACACACATACATATACACATGTGCTGATAAGCATACAGTATATAGCAAAATATTTTTAACCAGGTGTATAGATTGGAAGAATGGGTTAGGGTTTTAAAATTTTTGATCTCTCTAACATCAAATTTATGGAAGTATTTTTATTAATTATTTATTTATTGACCGCAGCTAAACAAAGGTCAATATTTTATTGTGTACACTTATACTGGCCTCATCAAGCTAAGTAGTTCCACTGTAATATAGGGGGGGGGGGGTCATATTCATATTTTATACACAAATCTGATTAGTACTGAGTGTATATAATGTAATGTGTTGTTATTGTTAAATAAAACTAAAAATAGAACTATTAAAAATACTTTGGTTAATTGAAGTTAAATGAAGCTGAAATATAATATAAATATTAGGTGATAAACTAGATAAGAAATTAGATTTTAAATTAGAAATATTGCCTCTAACTGAGTTGCAACTGAAGTACTACAATGACTAAAAGTAAAATAATAATAATAATAATAATAATAATAATAATAATAATAATAATAATAATAATAATAATAATAAATTAAAGCTAACTGGAAAAAAATTAAAATTAAATTAAACTAACTAAAAATTATTTTTAATATAATTATTTTTAATAAAATTATTTTTAATAAATTAAAGCACATAACAAAATTACCAAAACTTGAAACAAACTGAAGATAAAAAAGTAAAATAAGTCGTCATATTTTGATCTTTACCTCGCAACAACAAATAATAAAATAAATAATATAGTAGTGTGTGTGTATCATATGTTATGTAGTAGGATAAACATATTGTGATGGTTGAAAATTGAAAAAATAACAAACATGAAACTACTGATACAGGATAGAGGGCTGTTGTTTAGGAATAGGCCATAAAAACTGTCTATGATGGTTAAAGCCCAGGTACTTTGGGTCTGTGGTGGGAAAATATAACTTCTTGAAAGTTAAGTTATAACTTTCAAGTGATTAAAAATGAAAAAAGAAAAAAAAGTAAATTACATTTTACAGACATAATCTTGCAAAAGAAAAAAGGCACTGCTTCCCGAGACTTAACCATAATTGTCTAAAAGTGGGAAGGACATGTCCCCTTCCAGGTATAATGATTGCTACGCCCCTGACTCTGGCAGAAATAAGACATTTCTTGGGGCAGATTTCAGCACATTTTCAGCATCCACCCTTCCCAATGTGATACAGTAGAGCTGAGAAGCTAGGACGGGGGATGTGAGGCTTCTGGCCAGTGAGAGGAAGAGGGAAATAGAGAGGGATGAACAGATGGATGAGTGATCCCGCTGGGGTGTGTCATTCATCACTGTCACCCATAAAGAAGGTGCATGAAAGATGACCGAACAGAGCGGCAGAAAGGGAGAGAGAATGAAAGATGAGCAGAAGGACAGCAGAGGAGGGAGTGATTTAAGCATATACTTTTCATATGTGCTGAAGGAGGCTGTGAATGAGTAAACTGAGGCTCATCTACATGTACAGAGCACTGAACATAGTGAAAAACGAGACGGGTGTGTGTACGGCTGCATTTACCTGTGGGTGACAGCAGGACTGGAGACAGATGGCTGTTTGCTCTTTGGTGGAGGATTCTGGAGCTTTCTTGCACACCGGCCCCATAGGAACGCTTCGGTGGGCGGCCTGGACGAGAGCTGTGACGGGTGTAAACACACATTAGTATTGTGCCCATCATCAAGGACAACACAGACAGACAATGGAGAGGATTTATCTGAGAACCACACCACTGTAGAAAAAATGACACATTTAAAGTGAATAAAAAACATATTTTTCTACTTAATATGCAAAACAAACAAACATACAAACAAAAAACTCAGTGATAAAGGCAATAGAAAAAAATAGTAATGAAAAAAGTAGAAACACAACAACACTTTTATATGAAATTACAGCTACAAGTTTGACAGGAAGCATATTTAAAACTGAAATTTTCTAGCATGCCAAAAATGACACTGATATTTCACCCGATTTTCATCTAAATTATTAGCCTGATGATAACTGATTTAAAAAGGGTAACATAAAACAAAAATGCACAATGCACAACCACATATCAAAAACATTAATATTTTGAAATATTATTAAAAATTAAATGTTTTCTATTTTAAGATGTTCTAAAATGTCATTTATTCCTGTCTACAATGTCACATGATCCTTCAGACATCATTCTTAAATGCTGATTTGCTGCACAAGAAACTTTTTTTTTTTTTTGCAGGATTCTTTGGTGAATAGAAAGATAAAATGAACTGCATTTATTTAAAATAGAAGTACTGTGAAACATCATATATGTCTCTACTGTCACTTTTGATCAAACTAATGCGTCCTTGTTAAAAAAAATATTATACTGACCGTAACGTATATACACTTAACAAAAAAATATCTATCTAATGTAAATATAGTTTCTATGTTCTGGAACTGGAAAGGCTTTATAAAGGTCAAAACAAAACAAAAATATTCTGAAGGTTTGGATGCAGACTCTTCAGCAAATTTCAAAAGGGACTCCCAATAGCTCTTCTCTTGCTATTACATTGCACATATTTCCACAATGTATTTTGTATTTAAATAAATTTTTCCACACAGTATTTTGTATTTTTAAAAAATACATTATTATGTATTTATGCCCATCTCTGCCGACAGGACATGCAGATCACCCACTCGCTTTTCACACATGAATGCGAGCAGTAGCTCTGTCTTAAATAAGAGCCCTTTTAAGACATTTGACTTGAGCTGGTTCAAAGAGTGGGCCAGACAGCGAACTGAGCACTAACGTGTAATGACTAGACTGAGCAGACACAATTATTTGTAATGTTTAACAAATAATCTTTAAAACCCACTCTGGAGTTCCATGAACCATCCCCCGAAAGTGCAACTATCACTCCTAGAGGCTTCAGTTACCAGGGCTACCATCTGATAAGTTTCACTGCTCGAAAGTATGTGGAAAGATGCTATGTGCAATGGAATAGTCACTGCGAAAGTCAGACAAAGGGCCACAGAATGGACATTTCCACCATATAAATTCATATAACTTTCTATGAATAAACATACATATTACAGAACATTGTGTCTACTATTTACTTGAGGCATGTACAATCATGTATCCTATAGAATCACATAATACAATATATGTTTATTGTGTTTTGTCTATATATATAAAACCTTGAATGAATGTGCTAGTATTACTTAATTAACCAAGATCACACATAAGCTCCAAATTACATTTCCTATTTGTTAATTTACATTACATTTTGCAAACTCTGTGACACACTGGTATTATAAGAATCTTTAAGACTCTTCTCTTGAGCAGCCAATCCAGTTTCATATGCAAAACACCCTGCTAGAAGACAAAGAATCGTAAAACATTCCCTTCCAAGTTACCATTCCTCATGGTACTCAAGTTCTGTGGGTGTGACATCTTCAGACTCAAAGATCATTGATGACAAGATCAGGTGCGTTTTTAGATTCTGGGAAGATGAGGATGCTGAGCTGGAAGACACCTATGTTTGTGCCTGCGGCCTTGTGTTTCCATTCACCAAAGATTCTCAGACTTCAGCTGGATCTCTCTAATCAAGACAACATCAATCAAGATCAACTGGAGCCTCAACAAACTGCATCGGGACACTTTTATTCAAATGGGCTAGACATCCATGTATCAAACTTAGTCTCATGGTTTGATCCATTAAGTATCCCCACCCATTTTAAAGAAGGGTGTGTTAAAACTAAGAAACTGATGATTTGCTAAGGCTGTTGATCTGCTGAATCTCCAATGATACTATAACTTCTTGCATTCCTGTACTCTGCTTAAGCTCTCTTTCCATTGCTAAACTGCATGCATGTATGTGTGTGTGTGTGTGTGTGTGTGTGTGTAGTTTAAGTGTTTAGTGTAGTTAATAAAGTCCTTGTATCACACTCAAGGTTGTATGTTGATTTGCTCATAACTGGAGTCCCTAATTATGCAGATTTTGGCTACATGCTCAGAGTAGTTATTTGATTTTATAAATAAGGATGCTATTTCCCATACCCCGGATATAAACATTTCTTACAATTAATAAACAATTCAGAACAGGTTTGCTGATTGTAATGATAATTCTATGAGCTGTATGAAAATATGCCTGTGCAAAACTCAAAACTGTAGGGTAATGTGGATGGTTGCCAGGGTGTTGCTAAGGTGCTGATTGCTTTTGAGTGGTTCTGAGTGATCAAGTCAACAGAGCACACATTCAAGTCTCATTATGATTTGGGTACCATCTTCAAATGTAAAATCTATGGGATCTTTTATTCTTTTGCCTTCCAGTCAAAAAATCATAAGTCAGATCACTTTGAAAAGTGAAAGCTCAGCTCTCCTTGCAATTGTTCATGTCTGTTTGATAAACGGTGCAGAGCGATTTATGCGAGATGTAATACTCTTGTATTACTCTTGAGTATTAACACAGGCTCAGTAGCAGTTTAGATTTTAAACAGAGTAAATTAAATAAGGCAATGCGATTTTGAAATGGATTGCGTATGCTTTCTGCACACTTAATTACTTTGATGCCTGAAAGAGCCACAAGCATTTGCGGATGAATCCCAACAGAGAGAAAGAAAGAGAAGGGGAAAAAAGCATTTCCACGGCAGTTCAGCTGCTCAAATCTCTCTTTTCATCCTGGTGTGTAATGTTTATACATCCACTAACCTGCTGTGTCAGCCTAACAGGAATGTGTGCAGTGTGTGTGGGACGGTGTGTTGATGTAAGGGGGTGTGAATGGTTTCCTCTTTCTTAAAAGCACAGACAAAAGGAAGAACGCTGTTTACAATGCTTACAGTAATACAGCTCTTAGAGATGCTCATTCATTGATCTCTTAATACCACTTCTCTCTCCCTCTCATTCTCTTGCTCTATCTTTCTGTGCACATGAACGGAAACACATACACACACACTCACACACACAAAACTAATACAGATCTACTGACAACAGCTCTTTTGTTCGGTATTATCAGAGAGAAAAGAATCCCTCTCTTTTAGTGAACGACAGGGTGAGCTGCTGATGGAAGCGATGCAGTCATGCAGAGGTCATTGGCGCAGACAAACTCTCATAAAAATAACTGATGGTAGGCACTGGAAACACACTGGCTATACAATCCAGTCATGCCAACTTCATGGTATCAGATAAGGCTGCTTTTCTGTGGCTCAACAGGTAAAGCAAGATGCGACAAATGCTAAGATCATGGGTTTGATTCATAGGGAACAAAAAGAGTCAGAGCATTTGCATTTATAATCAGACTGATTATAATTCATAAGCTGATCTGAGTCTATAACCATGGAAACATTTTAAACTGCACCACAGTACTTTTAAAAAACTTTTTTATTGTTGCCGTGCCATTGATCCTAGTGACCATGAACTCAAATATGAATAACTTTGCTAAGTGGCTATTCATTCCTTTCACTTCTACAACAAGTATACAAAAATACTAAAACAAAAAATTACTAAGATTAAATGTATTTTAAATGACTTTTTCCAAAGGTATTTAAATTCAAAATAGTATTTCAAATACATGTATTTGAAATGCTATTTTGAATTTAAATACCTTTCCCTGCAGTAATCCAGCAGTCTAATATGGTTGATACTTTATGTATTAAGAAAATTAAAAAAAAAATAAGATTAAATGTTTAAATGTAAAAAAAAATTTCAAAGGTATTTAAATACAAAATAGTATTTTGTATTTTAAATACATGTATTTGAAATACTGCCCGTCCCTGGCCTCAAATAGCGTATTTATTAAGTTTATCTTAAACAAAATCTAGTTCCTAAATATTTATTTATTTAAAATTAAAGGACATCATGATTTTCTAATGTAATACTTACTCTGTATTTTAGTTACATAATGTTTCATTTGTTTGTATGTGGCCTTGTTTGGGAAGTCAAAGACAAATTTGCACATAGTGAAGAATAATGTATCTGCTCTACCCTAATCTAATTAAATATGCTTGCTCACATACATTACATACTGCGCTATTTGCTGTATCATCATGAACACAAAAATAACTCTATAATTATTGATGTGTTTACTTTAGAGTGTAGGAGAAAATATAACATTTTATTAAAGACAAACTCTGCATAAAACCTATATCGGACCACACCCAAAAAGCCTGTTATGGAAACCTGTTCTCAATCAATACACTGTCATCGGCTATGATTGGTGGCAGATGGAGGACAAGGGAGGATTCCCCCAGAGATCAAAGACATATTACTAAAGCTCAGACACACACACACAGTTTAACAATTATTCATTTTGTCAATCACACACACACACACAGAGAGAGAGAGAGAGAGAGGGGGGGGGGTAGTGCTACTATTTACTGTCATGATAGATATCAAACAGCTGTCAAAGACGTTGACCATAGGTCTCAATGCAGTTCCTCATCCATAAATGTTCATTAACTATATCTGTGAGGGTGAATCTCTCAGAAACATGTCACGAAATTGGTTTCTTATTTCAGCCAAAAATTAAAGAACAAACAAACTTTTTTGAATTGTGTTCTATAAAATAAATACAATAAGCATATTTGTCCAATTTTAGGACCATTTAAATTATAGAAAAAAGTTAAAGGCATAAACAATGTGGATCTGTGAAGACTTCAAAACATTGCACCTGTTTTGAGTGTTCAGGAAAACCTTTTTTAAAAGCAATTCATTACATTTGCAGTTCACCTTTGGTGACACTAGTGTGACATAGCAAATTTTATTTTATTTTATTCACTGTGGGGGAGGTACTTAATTGTCTTGTAAAAAAAAAAATAACCTTAAAGATCCTAGGTATCACTTCTTATTGTTATATTATAAAAAATATTATTATTATTATTTTTTTTTTTTGAATAATGTTACATAAATAAACAAAAAAACTAAGAATATAATTTCACCCTATAAGCAAAAATATGTTATGTTTTATTACTTTTTCGTGTTATTTTGGGTTAAGTGTGACCAGAACATGTTTTTAAGGTTTTGTGACATGAACCCGTTAATATTAACAACCTATACATAAGAAGATCTCCCTACATTACACTAGACATTACACATATATTAAGAGCTATATCTACATTATATTTACATTATATTGAGCTATATTTAGAAATATAAATCAGTCTGCTTTGTTGCATGATACACCTGACGAAGCATGTGTTTCTTTGTGTTTTTCCACTCTGTTGTCATAGTGCTCAGGTCTGGAGGGAATCCTCCCTTTATTGATTGGTCAAGGTTGTCTTCTTTACTTTACTTCTTTTCATTTGACCAAGGTATTGAATTTATGTAGTCCTTTGCCTATTTTCCTTGCTACTATCAAGTATGATAATAAGGATAGACAAGCAGCACACACATAAACAAACGCACAACAATCCACCCCACACTCACACAAGCTTAATCACACATTTACACACCCATTTATACACACATACAGAATGACAACTATTGACTTTTTCAGAGAAATACAATAGCTCCATCTTTCTCAGGCTGGTATTGTGTAGACCACAGACAAGCTAATTACAGTCACTCATTTTCAACAGAGAGAAAAGAACATGATAGGGAGGAGATGACAGAGAAAACATGCAAAAGGAAAGAAAAAGTGCCCATGACAAAAAACAACAGTGGAAAGTAAGGGAGAGAATGAATTAGATCACAGTGAGACAATTTGGGTTATTTAATGTTCAAAGCCAATATCATTTACAGCCCCTGACACTTTATATTTGTACAGTATATTATGAAAAGAACACAATGCTCAGGCACCGAAGTCTGACTGTTATTTAAATTTAGAATATATAATATATGTATATAATATATATTTCTGCATTTAAGAATCACAGTCAAATTTACTTGGAAGGCTGAGTGTGAAAGTAGAGAAGTAAATGGACAGAACGAGAGAGAAACAGAGGCACAGTTTATCCGCTGCTCTGTTTCTTCATCACACAAAGACTTCATTCATTCTCTTTCTAAAAAGAATCACAGAAGCAAACAGAAAACATAAATGCTGATTTCTATTCATAGAGTGAAAGGGGAAAGAGGGCACAACAACTGGTGGCTTGAAGCATTTTTATTATGCTTGAGTAAATAAAGAAATGTCTTTAAAAGACAAAATGAAAAATACTTTATGAGAGTGATTTACTTTCATAACACACTTTCTAAAATAGAGAACTGGGTAAATATAAAATGGAACCTTATTTAATTCCATTATGAAAAGTATTAATAAAATAGTGTGATTTTGTCAAGTCTCCTGTGCAGATATGTGGTTGCTAGGGTGTTCTGCTAAAAAGGCACAAGTCAAATGAGCTCAAGGCAGGGGGATTTACAGTGAAAAATTATAGATTCAATCACTTAGAAAAAAAAGACAAAAAAAAGCACAGCACTCCAAATTTAAGCTAGGTTTTTGTAGTTTGTTTAAATCAAAAAAGTATGAGCAATAGTAAAAGTGACACTTACAGTATGTTACCAAGCATCACTTATGACCAAAATTGGGCACTGACTGCTTGCCAGTTTCTCCCTCTACCTCATGAATACTTCTTTCTCTTGCACTCTTCCTGCCCTTTTCTACTTTGCCTCCTGCATATTAAAACATTTACTTATTCAATTCTCTCTACTTTCCTCCCTCTCTGTCCTTTTTAGATAGAGGACATATTTGAAAGCCAATAAACAATCCTCTTTGTGTGTATGTGTGTTGGAAAAGTGTCAAGTCAGCACGGATGACACCTTGTGATCGGACAGAGAGACGCGAGCAGCATTCTCAGAGGTGCTACAGGGCAAGAATGGAAAAACTGGCAAAAGCAGACAGGGAGTAAAATAAAGCAATATGCAAAGAGATTTCAAACAACTGAAGTGTTCATATGACGTTGCTAAAAAGAACATTATTTTGTGTATTTGGTGTAATGTAATGTGTTTATGTAGTTTAAGGTTAAAAAAAACTCATTATTTTACACATAATGTAAATATTGGTTTCTCGTCTATGCCCCACCTTTCTGAAACGCGTTTCATTCTGAAAAGAGAGGTGTGCTCTGATTGGCCAGCTATCCAATGTGTTGTGATTAGCCAAATGACTCAAGCATGTGATGGAAATGTTACGCCCCTAAACACTGTGACCATGCCGTGTGTGCCTGACGGGTAGGATAAAATGTCAGGACACCAGAGCAATGAAACAAAACCAATAAAAACCATTACATAAAAGGCATTTGTTGCATCCAATGGGGACATAATTACTGATCATAATGACTTATACTGTCTTTTTACGTGTTGCGTTGCTTATCGCGCTGCATAAACATTTACATTTACATTTAATCATTTAGCAGACGCTTTTATCCAAAGCGACTTACAAATGAGAACAATAGAAGCAGTCAGGTGAACAAGAGAACAACAACAGTATACAAGTGCCATGACAAGTCTCAGTTAGTCTAGTACAGAATACACAGCCAGGTTTTTTTTTTTTTTTTATAAATGAAAACACAAGAAAAGGATGCTAGTATTAGTTGGACGAGAATAAGTGCTAGTATTAGTTGGTAAAGTGCTGGCGAAAAAGATGGGTCTTTAGATGTTTCTTGAAAATGAGTAAAGACTTAGCTGTTCGAATTGCGATTGGGAGGTCATTCCACCAGCTGGGCGCAGTCCAGGAGAAGAATCGTGAGAGTGATTTTGAACTTCTTTGGGATGGCACCACAATGTGTCGTTCACTTGCAGAGCGCAAACTTCTGAAGGGCACATAAGATTTAACCAGTGAGTTTAGGTATGATGGTGCTGTGCCAATGGTCATCTTGTAGGCAAGCATCAGTACCTTGAATTTGATGCGAGCGGCTAATGGTAGCCAGTGTAACCTGATGAGGATAGGAGTAACGTGAGCTTTTTTTGGCTCATTGAAGACAACCCTCGATGCTGCATTCTGGATCAATTGCAGAGGCTTGACAGTACATGCAGGAAGGCCCGCCAGGAGAGCATTACAATAGTCCAGTCTGGAGAGAACAAGAGCTTGGACAAGAAGTTGGGTGGCTTGCTCTGACAGGAAGGGTCTAATCTTCCTAATGTTGTACAAGGCAAATCTGCAGGACCGGGTCATGGTAGCAATGTGGTCTGTGAAGCTTAACTGATGATCCATCACAACTCCTAGGTTTCTGGCTGTCCTCGAAAGGAGTAATGGTTGACGAACCCAGCTGTATAGAGAAGTTGTGATGAAGCAATGGGTTAGCTGGAATCACCAGGAGTTCTGTCTTCCTAAGGTTAAGCTGAAGGTGATGGTCATTCATCCAGCTAGAAATGTCACTCAGACAGGCTGAAATGCGAGCAGCCACCGTCGGGTCATCTGGTTGGAATGAGAAGTAGAGTTGGGTGTCATCAGCGTAGCAGTGATAAGAAAAGCCATGCTTCTGAATGACAGATCCTAATGACGTCATGTAGATGGAGAAGAGAAGTGGTCCAAGTACTGAGCCTTGAGGAACCCCAGTAGCAAGGTGTTGTGACTTAGAAACATCACCCCTCCAAGACACACTGAAGGATCTGTCAGAGAGGTAGGACTTAACCCACAGAATTGCGGTTCCAGAGATGCCAATCTTTCTGAGGGTGGACAGGAGAATCTGGTGATTAACGGTGTCAAAAGCAGCAGACAGGTCCAGTAAGATGAGTACTGAGGATTTTGAAGCTGCTCTTGCCAGTCGCAGGGCTTCAGTAACCGAGAGCAGAGCAGTCTCAGTTGAGTGGCCACTTTTGAAGTCAGATTGGTTGCTGTCCAGGAGGTTGCTCTGTACAAAGAACAAAGAAAGCTGGTTGAACACAGCTCGCTCAAGTGTCTTTGCAATGAATGGAAGAAGGGATACCGGTCTGTAGTTTTCAAGAAGCGCTGGATTTAAAGATGGTTTCTTAAGCAGTGGGCTTACCTGAGCTTGCTTGAATGCTGAGGGAAATGTTCCAGCGTTAAGAGAGGAGTTGATAATGTGAGTAAGCGAAGGTATGACTGAAGAAGAGATCGCTTGAAGGAGGTGAGTGGGGATCGGATCAAGTAGACAAGTAGTAGGATGATTGGACAGGAGAAGTTTGGAAACGTCCCTCTCTGAGAGTGCAGAAGGAGGAGAAAGAGGGTGCGTCGGTCATTGTGAAGTTGTCCTCAGTCTGCGGTGTGGAGAATTGGTCACTGATGGTTCTTGTCTTATTTGTGAAGAAAACTGCAAAGTCATCCGCTTTAAGAGTTGATGGAGGAGGTGGTGGAGGCGGATTAAGAAGAGAAGAGAAAGTTTTGAAGAGTGTCCGAGCGTCACAACAGCTATTAATTTTGTTGTGGTAAGTATGTTGTTTTAGCTGTGAAGACATTTGCAGAGAAGGAAGAGAGGAGAGACTGATACACACTGAGGTCGATAGAGTTTCTTGATTTATGCCATTTCCTCTCTGCAGCCCTGAGTTTAGAGCGATGTTTTTATAAACATAAAACCATGTCTACAATTGTAATGGGAGAAATGACAAACAACAAGCTCCAGCAGTTACTCTACACTGCTCAAAACTCGTGTTTGAATCATCAATGGCAAATCCTTTAAGGTTACATATGTAAACCTACTTACAGACTGTGAGTCAGAAGTGCCAGACTCCTTCCAAAGTTAGAATTGACCCACTTTATAGAAACAGACACCGGCATTGTAGGCTGCTCTCAGAGGAAACAGCCCTTGTCCTCCGAAAAATGCGCTGCATACATCTGAAAATTTAGGTTGAACTGTTCTGGAACAGTGTTGTAAATAGAACTTAAACACTGATTTCTAGTTGTGTCCTCTTTTTGAAGGCCAAACAAAGTAGCTTAGCTTTCACAACGAAACCCAGCATCTCCACGGCATGGCACCGGTGGCAACAGTGAGAATAAAAGTCACGCCTTCTTTCTTTGCATGAAAATTTGAGCGGTGTTATGCAAATCTTCCCACATAGTGACATAGACATGTGGGGGCGTGTTAGAATGAGCCGTTTTAGTTAGGAGTGATTGACTCTTAACTTTTATAAAGAATATCTCTTTTGATTTGAGACTTTAGTCTTTGCTACTTTACAGATCTTCTTTATGCACCAAGATCTTGTAACACTCCAAAGAGAAAGAAAAAAATTAAAATCGCATCATATGACCCCTTTAAAAGGGTTCTCTTACACACGACAAGAATAATCTTCTGCTGAGCACACACTACACTTTAAATGTTTAAATGGTTATTCACTGAAATACATGACATTTGTCCTAGATCTCCTTGCAGTGTTGACATGATTTGTGAATGAATCATTCTTTTGAGTCCGATCTTTTCAATCAATCTGGTTCACAAAAACTGGTCCAAATAATTGAAATAATACATTTTACAGTATATTTAAATATATTTTACAAATAATAAATTGTTCTTTCAAACACATGAAAAAAAAATAATAATAAAAAATGTGTACTTATAAAAAATACTATAGTGCATGTCTCATGGTTAAAGAGCTGGCTGTCTGGTGCACTCTCAACAACCTGGAGCTTAACACGCTCAAAACAGTGGAGATGACTGTGGACTTCAGGAGAAACCCCCCTGCACTCCCCCCACTCACCATCATGAACAGCACTGTGACTGCAGTGGAGTCATTCAGGTTCCTGGGCACCACTATCTCTCAGGACCTGAAGTGGGACATTCACATTGACTCCATTGTGAAAAAGGCCCAGCAGAGGTTGTACTTCCTTCGCCAGCTGAGGAAGTTTAACCTGCCACGGATCTGCTGAAACAGTTCTACTCCACCATCATCGAATCCATCCTCTGCACTTCAGTAACTGTCTGGTTCAGCTCAGCTTCTAAATCGGACCTCAGAAGACTACAGAGGGTAGTACGGACTGCTGAGCGAATCATCGGTTTAACTCTCCCTTCTATTCAAGAACTGTACTTATCCAGAGTGAGCAAAAGGGCTGTTAAAATCACTCTGGACCCCTTACATCCAGCACACTCCCTCTTTGAACTGTTGCCATCTGGTCGACGCTACAGAGCACTGAGCACCAGAACGACCAGACACAGGAATCGTTTCTTCCCTCAGGCAATCCATCTTATGAACAGCTGATACACACTGAACACACTGAACACACTACACTTTATATTTATATACACATACACTTAATTTATCTAACACACATACTTAGTATACACTTAAATTTTGCACATAATATACATGTACATACATAACTGCCTTTTTGTAATATACCTGCCTACAATTGTCAATTTGTATATTGTCATTCCTTATCTACTTATTTGTATTTTTTGTATTTTTATATCCTTTTATTATGTGTTTTATGTTCTGTCGCTGTCATTCTGTTGTACTGCGGAGCTTCTGTCACGAAAACAAATTCCTCGTATGTGTAAACATACCTGGCAATAAAGCTCATTCTGATTCTGATTCACATGGACTACCATCATGATACCTTTATAATGCCTTTGCATCCTTTTTAAAGTCTTAAAGTTTTTATTGTAATTGTAATCAAAACAACAGAAACAAAAATGTCTCAATTTTGGTCATATAGGTTAGACAATGGAAAGATATAACGGTGAGTAAATGATCACAGATTTTTTTTTTCTCCTTTAAAAGGAAGGCAAGAGAAAGAAAACAATCTTTAAAAAGATATACTATTGAGCTCCACTTTGTCGTTTTTGTTTTCTTCAAGCCACTAATGGAGAGGTAAGTAGGAAGAGAGGGCTTATCATGTGTCTAACATCCATCCATAACATCCACACCTCAACAGGAAAAAGCGTGGGGAGGGAGTGTGTGTGTGCCGTGTGTGCGTTTGTCTGCTTGACTGTCTTAAGAGGAAACTGACTATTTTACAGGAGCTTATCTCCTTCACTCAGATAAGAGACCCAAACAGAAGTCTGTTTTATTTTTTTCAGAGGACCATTATCACAACACATCTATCCATCTGCATGTTACCCGTCTACACAACCACAATGCAAACACTGAGGCATGAGACACTCAACACAAGACATAAACAGGTCACGATGCTAAGGCAAAAACAATTGAAATGGAGAATCTGTTCGTCTGAAAACAAGCTGACTCTTGTTGCGTCTAGACTAGATCATTCATTTATGCGTTTGTGAAACACACAAGAGTCAAGTCATGAAAAAAAGATGCCAGATTCCTCCAGTTTCATTCAGTATCTCGAGCACTTAATGCGCTAACCTGTCACTTAGCGCCTCACAATCAGCTAATCGCACGGCACAACATACAGAACTTCTCTGTGTGAGCAACTGCTAAACAAAGCTCTTGTCTGTCCACAAATGGTGAAAAGCCCTAAATGCTTTTATTGTCTGTCTGGTTTCACCAATGACAATAAAAGATTGTACTGAAAACAAAACAAAAAAAGGTTTTATTTGACAATTAGATTTAGAAATATAATAGTCACTACCATCCAAAAATGGACTTGGTAAAATTTTGTCTCATGTTCAAAAATAAAAAATACAGAAAAAACAGTAATGTTATAAAAAATATAATTTCAATTTAGATAACTGTATATTAAAATGGCTGTCATGGCCAAGCTGAGTTATCAGTATAATTACTCCATTCTTTAGTGTCACAAGATCCTTCAGAAATTATTCACTGAATTGGTGCTCAAAAACATTTCTTATTATTAGAAATGTTGAAAACAGTTGTGCAGCTTTTTAAAATTCTTTTATGTACAAAGTTAGAAAGAGCAGTATTTATTTACATTTTTTTGTAACATTATAAAAATTATTTACTGTAACTTTTGATCAGTTCAGTGAATTCTTGATCAATAAAAGTATTAATTTCTTTAAAAAACTAAATCAAAATTACCTCAATTACCAATTTTGAACAGTAGTGTACTGCATGTAAAGGGTGTTAATTAAAATATTTGTTCATTTTTAAGACTAAATACACAAAACAATTTTGTATCATTTCTAATCAGGCAATAAATAGACTACCTACAGTATAATTATTTAATATATGAACCTGATCCACATGTTCCTGATATTCACCTGGTCTGCACAATAACTTTTTTTTTTAAGAGGAAGTTTGTACTGTAATATTTACAGCCTTATTCTTAACAGAAAGGCACAAAGCTGTGATGCAGAAGTCGTGCCATCCAACATCCGGCTCTGATGTGGACAAATGTAATTAAGTGTTATCAAAATGTCCACTTCACACTAAACATTAACCTCAATGAGTGCAACTGAACCCCTAGTTCAGTTGACCCCAGCTGCAACACAACTCTAGAAGGATTCAAATGAATGACTGCTGTTCTCATAGTCTTTCACACTCACTGCTTGAAGCAGCACAAAGTATGAGAGAAAATTAAAAGCTTGACTTTTTCTCGCAATTGTCTATTAGTTTATATCTGCCAATTCTGAGTTTACATCTTGAAATTAGGGTTGTAACGGTATGAGATTTTCACGGCATGATAATCATCTAAAGAAATATCACAGTTATACGGTTTCACGGTATACGGTATTAAGCAATTCAAAACAGGTTTTCTTTTTGGTTGAACAAATGTTCGAAAGCATGCGTTTATTCAAATTTAATTAATCAAAAACAAGAAAATTTAATCACTGATTATTTATCAGTTTAATAACTTATAATTATCATTGATTATTAATACAAATTCATAAATTCTGGTGTCTGTATATAGATTCTGTACTTTTATGATTTAATACAAATATACTTCAAAATGGTGGTAAAGAAAATGCATAAAACTTTAATTTAAGTAATGTTTTAAAACCTTTATTCTTTTATGTTTTCACAAAGGGCTGCACAACAGAGATTTACTTAATTAAAATGAGGGGGAAAAAAAATTCCTTAAAAATGTTTATGTAAATTATTTTTAGTATTATTTTAGAAGTAGGCTACATTATAGTACAATTTTAATTTCTGTCAATTTCTGTCAAAAGTTATAAATGGGAGCTTTATCTGCATGGAAGGATGATATTCTGAATAAGTAAACATGTTCGATGCGTTTCCTCGTTTTACAGCCGCTTTCCGACCACAGTTTTGGCAAACTGTGTCTACCCTAGGACAAGTAAGCATTCGTCTTTTCTATATAAAAAGTATTCCCATACTAGTGCCAATTTGAACTCATATTTCGACATGGGATAGAGATTAGAGATAACGGCCTCTGTCTCTGATGTTGTCTCAGCTGTACGTGTGGGTGGAGCAAGAGAACAGTTAAGTGGAAAGGTGTTGCCTAGGCGCAGGTGAGATTCTTTGTCTGTTATTTTCTCCCAATACCGTAGATAAGCAAATGTACACGGTATGATAATCGTACATGTTTATATCATGGTAAATCATAATAGCAGTATATCGTTACAACCCTACTTGAAATTCTGACTTTTTTTCTCAGATTTGTATGAAATAAAGTCAGAATTGTGCGATATAAATTCAGAATTTCACCAAAAAAAAAAAAAATTATTATGAGATAAAAAGTCGCAATGACATTTTTTTTTCCATTGTGGAAATAAGCTTCTATAGAAATGGCTTCACTAAAGAGTCAAAGGCCAGATGAACGCTATTGTATATTCATAATATACCAGACACAATGGTCATCCACAGCAGCCCCATGTACAGACTCACTATAACATCACGCATTACTTCATACTGACTCAATCATGACTCAAAAACGTTTGAGGCATTGACTTAATGTTTTATAGTGCTTAACGTTTTGCTTTACAAATTTTTAGCAATAAATGTTAATGTTTAGTGCATGACATGCTAGGCAATAAATCAAGCCACCCTTTGAGCCTTTGTATTCTTGGGATCACATATGGTGAGACATCACTGTTTATACAGAGAATTAAAATCATGGGTGTATGTGTGTGTTCACCACAATATATGTCACAGGTGAATAAGCAGTTCACTCATGCGCAGCAGTGTAAACCATCTGCTAGGAAACACAATCCAGACAACACAAAGGTGAAATGTGACCAATACTAAATTCTTAATACAATTAAAAATTATATTCTTCTTCATGGCACTACTCAGATTTTATTGTATTTTCTTTAATAACTTAAATAAGAATGGAATATGAATTTGTTTTCAGTACACTAGCAAACAGATAACCTTAAAACTAACAGACATGAACCAATAGCCACAAACAGTGGCTTTCTACATAATTATAAAAAGAAAATTATATAACTGCTAGTATATGTCATTCTATCTACCATTTCCTTAAGACTCATAGCTTTAAATTACAAAACTTTTTTCAAAATACTATAGTTTCCTACTCTCACCAGAGGCAACAGTTTTGACTTTCACACCCCATAAAAATATTTCCTGCAAATCTCTGAATGTCCAAAAGGCCCCTTTGAAACCTGATGACAGACTTTCTTCCAAACACATGACCTAATATGACAATATATCTCCCCCTCTATTCAGTTATGGTCGCTGCACAAGCGGACCGCAACAAAGAGAAGGATTAAGACATCACGTTCAAAGCGCCAAATTTTAACCTATTGTCTGCTGGGAATAAAGCATGACCGTAACTTGACTCTGTAGAGGTTACATGATCCCATTTCACAACAATGTAAAAGGGACACTAAAATATATACAGTCATGTTGTTAATCAATTTGAGATTATACAGAAGCTATTATCCAAATGAAATGTTTAAATTCATTACACTATTAGGCTCCAAGAATTATTTATTTATTTATTTTTAGGACGAAATGCAAACTAATTGGTTGTCTCTCTCTCTGTTTAGAAGTCTGTTATTATTGATGTTAGTAATGGAACATAACACAGGATGCTCAAAACGTACTTAATGAAAAACAAGCAGCAAGGTCAGAAAACGAATAAACAATTTACTAACTTGACCAATGCATATGAATTTACATAACGGAGGGAACTGGAAAATTGATCTGTCACGCATATGCAAGGATCTAAGGGGACTGAACAGGACAGGCATGCAATGGGCTTCAAAGAATGGCAATTAAGCTTTGGCAACGAAAAAAATCCACAAGCTGACGCGCAACATGTATTCACAGAACTATTGACGGAACTATTCCATCCAATTAGAGCCAGGGTTTTCATTCATGGATCTGTGGACCTCTGGGGGTCCCTGAAAGTACTTCAGGGTGTCCATGGAGAAGATAAGCATGTTGTAATATATTAATGTTAGCAAATTTTCTTAATAAATGTTTTGCATTTTTCATATTAGCAATTTGCACTTTGCTAATGGGTGCTGTTTTTTGGTCTGGATCCTTTAAGTTATTCTAAAATTCATTAAGGAAGGCAATTCATGTTTAAAATAATTATTATGTATATTATTACTATAATCATGTTTTCACTTTTTTATTTAGGCCCTATTTAAATTTGCTTTTCAAATTTTAATATTTGAAAAACTTTTGGCTGCCAAATCAAAGTCATTGTGGTGTAACCAACATGCAGGAAGCCAAAAAATAAAAAATTAAATAACAGTCAATCAATACCAAGTTTTAAAAAACCCTTTAAAAGGTAGGTTGGTACCCTACTTGTATTCAAGGTGCGAGTAGGTTTGAACGTTTCACTGCCGACACTTAATTTGCACTAGGTTACACCTTTTGACATTTTTGTAGTCATTCAATTAAAATTATATTCTGAAAATGAAATATTCTTGTACGAAATGAGCATGAATACCAAAATTACATTGGGAACTTTCTTTGAGCCTGTGTTTCAAACTATATTTTAAAAATATTTCTCTTTTTTTATCGTCTGGGACATTTGCGACCGAGTCGAAACTGGGGGTCCACTTGTTGCTTTCTGTCGAATGCCATAACGGGACAGCATGTTCCTGCACCCAGCCCTAGTTTAAAATACAGTCTACTCCTATTTTTACACATTTATGCTTCACTGCAGTGTAGCTACTGCTTTTAGGAAAGAATCTTTCTTTAATATACTGTAAAAATATATTTTTACATTATATTTTTTTACTTTAGGATTCTATTCGCAATTCAGTGGTTAATGCGCTATCACCAATTATTTAAACCACAAACAGGAAAAATTCACCAAAACGAACCTTGCGCTGGTACAGTCGTTGTACAACGCTTCAAAATCCTTTCTGGAAATGAGTTTGCAGCGGTTCACGCCGGGCTGGATGGCACCGAGTCCGCGCAACACGCGCACCTGCTCCACGGTGCACACCACCGGGTTTATATCCAAGCGCTTGAGTTTCGTGTACACGGTGTGCAGTCCGCCGACAAGGTGCTTCAAGAAAAGGTCGAAGACTTGCGGGAGACAAATAAGCTCATTTCCATCAACGTTAAAAGACGCGACTTTCAACCCGTGCACCTCCACGATATTGCATTCGTTCGTCGCTGCGCCGCTCGGAAGCGTCGCGTTCAGTGAGTTGCTCAGTCGCGGAGAGTCCGGCGGACTCGAGAAGAACGGGTCGGTTCTGAAGAGTTTAGCGGACACCGCAGAAGTCCCAGAGTGAACCGGAAGAGTCGCAGGAACGGCCATAGTGGTCATTACAATTATTATTATTGTTTATTATTCTCTTTTAGATCGTCTACTTTCTCATCACTCTCCCTTATGTCTTCCTCTTTTGCACTGCGTCCACCAAACAAAACTGGCGGTACCGAGCCGCGCGCCTCTCTTTACCCGTGTGAAAATTCAGATAAAGGGAGTGCTCGGTCCGGTTAACTCCGCCTCTCGCTGGAAGAATGATGATCCATTTTGCCAACCGCATGTGCTCTAATTTATGAAAGACTTCACTGGAGGTCGAAAAATTACAGCCCTCCTCCTCTGTTGAGCGAAGCTTCAAGCTATGTTAAATCCCAGATCTATCCATCTGACCTTCCATCCCTCAATCTCAAAATTATTATAAACATTAAAAAAAATTCCCACACATATATAATTATTAATAGACAGTGTTTATTTGCAGTAATTGAAAATAGCTTACTTTATTGGCAAAGGCTATTTGCACTGACTCCGCCCACTTTGCTCCGATAATTTACCACAGTACAAATAGCATATTACTTCTGTTGACATTTTGTGTGAGTACCTTCTTTCTCTATTTGAACTTAGAAAAGTATAAACAGAGAAGCTATTCGTTGGTATTTATACACATGGTCAAAACATCACTTCTATCTACATGGAATATTTTATATAGCCTATTAAACATATATATATATGTGTGTGTGTGTGTGTGTGTGTGTGTGTGTGTGTGTGTGTGTGTGTGTGTGTGTGTGTGTGTGTGTGTGTGTGTGTGTGTGTGCGTGTTTGTGTTTGTGTGTGTGTGTGTGTGTGTGTGTGTTTGTGTCTGTGTGTGTCTGTGCAGTGTTATTTTAGTTTTATTTATATACTGTTAAAAAGCTATTTTGAATAATTTCAGGTTTTTTTGGAATTTGAGTAATTTTAGTTTTCGTTATATATATATATATATATATAAGAAATTTCCACTCACATGTTTTACTGTATCTGCTGTGTAATACACTCTAAATTGTTCATGCACACAATGGTTCTATGTCAAGAAAATAACGTGTGAAATAAGAGGCTTGATCTTTAGGCAATAGAAGAATAAGCTTTGTCTTTTATAGGTCAAGCTAAGTCAGGTACTCAAGCATTTGAATGCCATCTGTTCAGCACCATTGGGAAAAACATGCTGACACATCTGGATGTGTCTATGGAAAGACTTCTTTGGACCCCTCTCTTGAGACTCACAAGAAATCCTTTGAGAAAAGTGGCATAAAAATATCCCACACATTCCTTTAACCACATTTGTATTCCCATCAGACATGCCATCTCTTTATTCACATTAATAAAGTAGTTTTGTAAAGTTACATTTAAGGTATTATGTACATTGAGAGTTCATCATTTACTGACCTTCATGCTGTTTTAAACCAGTATCACTCGCTTCTGTGAAACCTTTTTTGTCCATACAATGAAAGTCAATGTTGTTTGGACTCTGTTTATTTAAAACATCTTTTCTGTAGGGGGAAAAATGCATAAAGGTTTGGAATGACTTTAGAGTGCGTAAATTATGACAGAAAATTTATTTAGGTTGAACTATCCCTTTAAATTTATTTTCCTGGGCGTCATTATAAGAGACAGCTTTATTGTTGTAGAATCTATAGCAGATATAATTACCGTATTTTTCGGACTATAAGTCGCACCTGAGTATAAGTCGTATCAGTCCAAAAATACATCATGATGAGGAAAAAAACATATATAAGTCGGACTGGACTATAAGTTGCATTTATTTAGAACCAAGAGAAAACATTACCGTCTACAGCCGTGAGAGGGCGCTCTTCAATGTAGACTACAGGAGCACTGAGCAGCATAGAGCGCCCTCTCGGGGCTGGAGAAGGTAATGTTTTCTATTGGTTCATTTCTCTTGGTTCATTTCTCTCGGTTCATGTCAAATTAATTTTGATAAGTCGCACCTGACTATAAGTCGCAGGACCAGCCAAACTATGAAAAAAACGTATAGTCCGGAAAATACGGTATATGATAATAGAACATACTACAGAGCTTTCAGGCAATTTGTTTTCAGTTTATTTTGTAGCTTAAAGATTTGATCTAACTGAGGCGGCACAGGTGAAGAGTAGGATAAGTTTTGTTTGAAGAAGAGTGAGTAATAAAATTATGCTGGCAATTGTGATTTAAATGCATGTTCTACAATGTATCAACATTATATGAACATTAAAACTCATTTTGGATATCGAGAAGCACAATTAAATTGTAGATCAAAGTCAATGTGTGAGGGATAGTGATAAAGTGTCAAGATGTGGATGACCTTAATGACACTTTGACCTGAATTTGCATTTCAGTGTGAAATGTAATTATGAACAGTACGAATGAGGCTTTCTGGGAAACAAGTCTGTAGTTAATCCATTCAAATCCAATTTAAAGGAGAGAGTGTATAACTAGTCTTAGACGGACATGCCTCTCTTTAAATGGTTAATGGACAGTAAATGAATGGTGCGAGAGCTGTAGAAACACACTGAACACTCAATCATTTAGAAGGGAAGTTGAAAAGCGAGGGGTATTAATATATGATCCAAAAAGGGATATCCCAAATTTGAAATAATGTGCAGAGGTGTAAAATACTTGAGTAATTTTACTTGATTAAGTATTATTTTGGGGGATTTGTACTTTATTCAAGTACAATTTAAACTGGTTACTGGTACTTTTACTTGATTACATTTCTGGAGAAAAGACTGAAGAAAAGAACTTTTTACTCCTTACAATTTTATTTCATCTTAAAAAAGTACATTACATTTTTATTTTATCTTATGCACAATAAATCTGGTAAACAGAAGTTAAAATGTGCATGCTTGATGTGAGAACCAATGATCATTGTTTTCACGCATCAAGCACACACATTTCTACTTCAGTTGTGACTTTAATCAAGTAAATGTCTGGCTTCAAAAGTTCACAAAAAATACAGTGTTTAAATAAGCATTTTATGTTAAGTTGTAATTTATGTTTAGTAATGTTCTTGTCAGGGAGTGGATATTATGTCAATATATGATAAATTGAGTAGCAATTAAGTCTTGTCAATGAGTATGTTTGTTTTTGTTTTTTGTTTTTGTTTTTGCTGAAATTTTACTCATCCTTAGGCCATCTAAGATATAGATGAATTTGCTACAGATTTACATCACTTGAACACATTGCACACAATGAATGGGTGCCGTCTAGTGAAAACATCATCTCATTTGAATAAGGAGAGAAATATGCACAAATCAAGAACAGTTTGAATTTAAAATGCTTGGAATGGATTTTTTCCCTTTACAAACACACAGATTTTCACTCCACTTGTTTTTATCAGCTGTCTGAACTCTCACTCTGACGGCACCCATTCACTGCAGAGAATCCACTGGTAAGCAAGTTTTGTAGTGCTAAATTTCTCAAAATCTGCTGCAATCAAGAAATAAACTGATCTACATATTGGATGGCCTGAGGGTGAGTACATAATTGGCAAATTTTCATTTTTGGATGAAATATCCCTTTAAGTTAACAAAAGACGGTGACGACAGAATTGCTCTAATGCATCTTAACCTTTGTTTGTATATAATTGACAACTAGAAAGGTTTTCAAGACAAACTTTATGTTGGCTTGAGAAATCTTGATTGAGAAAGCAGTAGATTTAAGAGCTTTCAGTCTGAAGGTTGAAGGTTTTAAAATGGACATATTAAAATTACAAATAACAAAATAAATAAATAATTACTACATTTAAAATGCATCCTAAAAACTCATTAAATGGAAAATAATTTTTTTTTTGTTATCATTTCTGAACAGATAACTACAGTATACTGGATACATTATCATTGTTCGAAGGATTCAAACGCACACACACACACACACAAACAAAATTAAGAGAAAAGGCAAGGTCGGTCGGTCAGAGCTTTGGCTAAGCATCAGATCACTTCAAGGGCTCAAGGAATGAGAGAATAAGAAAAGACTATGGACCATATTTCCACTCCTGTCTCATCTATTTTTTCCCTTCTTTCAAACACATGCATTTACCGACAGGCAAACACATATCTGCCACTCAAAAGAGCAGTATAAACATGATATACAAGAAAAGATCAGACGAGTGGCCAAATGTCTTCAGTAAATGGAAAAATAAATCCAGATGCTCGAATAAACCCTACAGGGTGGACTACAATGACCTAGAGGATGAAGAAGCTTTCAAATGCTGATACACACATTACACATACACACATTAATTATATGCTTTTTAGAACCGGATGTGCATCTGTTGAAAGAATGATTTTGAGACGTTAACCGTGTCACAAGCTGTCATGCCCAGAATGAAATGACTGGCACATGTTTAAAAAAAAAAGAAGAAAAGAAAGAGCTCAGTCCTAGACACACTCTACTTTTATTTTCTGCAGCTCTTTGTCACTTTATGCAAATGAGAACAGATGTGTTGCTTATCTGGCAGATGCTAAAAACACTTGAATTTTCCTCTTGGTTAAACGAGTCTGAGTTGACAGCAGCCTGATGTGACACTGATGAAAGGTGAAGTCTCCTCTAGCTCAATTTTTCTGCTGTTATCACAGTGGGTATAGAAAAGAATGACCCATTTTTAAAAAATCTTTTTTTTTTTTTCTTTGCAGCCTGAAATGAAGAAAAACACACCTTTTTGTTTTATCCAGCTGTATTTACTCAGTGCTACTTGTAACATCCAAGTGAAATATATAACACCAACCTGTCAGAAATACACATACACACAAAGCGATACAAATTTCTGTCAAAATGAACTGAAACATCTGTAAATTAATACACGTGCATGCTTATCTCATGTCTCCCTCTTCCTTTGACGGAGTTAGTACAGATAGTAAATAAAGAGCAAATGACTTTGAGGATATGGCGCTAACAGATGTTGGAATCCAGCTTGAAATGTTGGATGATTACACTACAAGTGTTTGCTCAGCGTTTCTCCAACTGTGGGTTTCCTGACTCTTATTCTGACGGCACCCATTCACTGCAGAGGAACCTTTGGTGAGCAAGTGATGTAAGAAGAAGAAAAAGGACAAGAAGAAGAAGAAATCTACATTTTGGACGGCCCAATAGTGAGTACATATTCAAAAAAAAATTATTTTGTTGTTAACCTTTTTTTTTATAAAAAATGTCTTGTCTTTCATTATCTCTGACACATATTCTTTATTCTGCTCTGAATGTTGGCCCTTGTTTACTTTCCACCATAACATTTCCACCCCTCCACTCTCTTTTATTTCTCCCTGGTGCAGAAGAGATTCTCTCAGTTATTGTAAGACTTAGTCTGACCGAACGTATTATTCCTCCACTGATTCCTCACGTCCCATCAGTTTTCCTGGCAGAGAAGAGGAGTTTCCTCTGGGCTCCCTGAACACTGGATAAATCATTGCTGTATCGCTTTTGACTCACCTTTCTGCTTCAAGTTTATCTTGGGGTTTAGAAGGCCAGGTAAGAGCTGGCACCTGGTTTTACAACTTTCCATTCACTCTCCATAAAGGCAGAGGGAAAAAATGCCTGGCCAGGTCTTTTTCCACCAAGTTGTAGATATCACTGCCTTGGTAAAAGATGAGAAAAACACTGAGATCTGGAGCTGGAGAAAGTGATACAACCCCATACATTCTCATCAGAGACAAATGTTGCTAACCATTACGCTATGCAGTGTATAGCTGGAGTTTACTGACCAAGTTGTAGCATGTTTACATGTACTCCATGAGCATGATCAAATGTTTTGATTTATTGTGTTGATAAGGCCTGCTGAAACCTTAACATTTAAATGAAAAACTTTTTGTAGCAGATGAATATGCACTGAAAATTTTTTTAGAAACTATTTTAACTCAGAAATTGCTTATTTTACAATCAATAACAAAGAAACGGCACATTGAATTAAATGTGAAATTTTGAAGTAGAAAAAATGAAGTATTTTCTTGTGAGATGTACTCCAATAATCTTTATTCTTTATTATTATTATTTATTTAAAATTAAATAATAATAATAATAATTTTACAGTGTGGGAAAATTATATTGAAATAGGAAATAAATAGTAAAAAAAAAAGAAATTGTTAAAAATGTTAAAGCAAACATTTTAATTTAAATATCTTTTTTTTTAATTGTCAGCCCATGTTTAATGCATTTAATGTACTTTTTCTCTCCAGATTTGTTTGCTTGTTTAAGAATAATATAGTTCCATTTGTAAAAAAAATTTTATTAAATTTTATTAATTATTATTATTTTATTATTGTTAAAACCATCATTTATCTCCCCTGGTGTAAAGTGTTTAGTTTATTTTTTTTTCTCTCCATGTTGGCAAAACTGTGTAAAAGGTTCATTGAATTTGCTTTCAAGTGTCTTTCAGTCTAAGGATGACATTAGTATGTGTGTAGGAAACCTGATGATATAAAATCTCACAAATTTAAGCATTGATTAAACACTAAAAACCTTTTTAGTTGCAATCTTCGACAGACCAACGCCATCAGTGCTATCGCCTTAATTAAAAAATGGCTTTTCATTGTGCCTATAAATATTAGTTACTCCTGCATCAAACTAAATCCAAATGAAACTATAATACAGTATGAAGAAACACAAGAAATTTTACTAAACAGAAAACAGGATGTGATTTTGAGCTAAATAAATGCATGATACATACAAGCATCTATTTTCAGCAGTGTAGGCACAAAGCCAAAAATGCTGAAATCCACCCAGATAAGGTGAAGAAATGAAAAAGTTAACTTGAGGGAAAAACTTGATCCATGAGATAATGGAGAAAACACCTACAGTTTCAGCCTCTTTCATCTGTATTCAACCTCAAATTCCCCAAAAGCTCAATCATAGGAAAGATCTTTAAAAAAAAAAAAAAAGAACTTGTCTTGTCTTGTTTTAATCTAGAGTGTCTATCAAGTATATACCTGGATTTATGGGTATATGAAAGCAATTATTTTTTGTTTGATCCAAAAGTAGCACAATCAATCAATTGCGATGGTGCTATCATTGACCTGTTGCTAATATTTTTCATTTTTTATGTTTGGGATCAAGTTTGGGATCAGAGAGAAACTTTTTTCAGTAAGCATGCATTAAATTGATCAAAACTGAAAAGAAACATAAAATTCTGTATATATTATATTACAGACTTCATCTATAAAATGATATGTATAATGCAACAGAAGATATATATTTAAAATAAATCCTGTTCTTTTGAACTGTCTATTCATCAAAGAATCCTGGGGAAAAAATGCAGCCTTGCCGAGCATAAGAAAAATCTAACTGACCCCATTTTTTTGGATGGTAGTGTGCGTTACTGTACATGGGTTGTGAGTGGATTAAGTTCAATCAAACAGGATCCATCTGATCAAACCATTCATACTGGCTTTTTTTTTTAACTGTATCAACCATGAGAAGATCAGACTATTGCTTTAAAGGCATTCTATCTAGCCAGTATGCCATTTCTCTTGCTTCTCTTTGCAGACCTTTCTGAAGATCAGAGGTTTGGCTTGAGGGGTTAATGAGTGTCCAGATTTATTCCGACACTGACCTTCTCTCTGCAGGAGGAAACTTATCAGTGGTATTAATAGATTAATGAAATCATAAGCAAAGCCATTAATCATCTCAGGAGTACCTTTCAGCAGGTACTCGACTCTCTGTTTCTTGTTGGCAACATATCAACCTCTGAAATGAAACAACACAGACCTGCAGTTCAGAAGACAGCGAGACTGACTGAGACAGATCTTATGCAAATACAGTCTACATCCTCGAGGCAGATCATAGTACAGCACATACATTACCAATAACCACAAATGGAAATGGAACCTTATAAGACAACAGATTTCAATGTCTTTCAATGTCAATGTTTCAATAGTCTGATATTAGAATATTGCCAAGCTAACACCACAATACTCTAATAAGCATAAACTACATACTTCACAGCACACTCAAATACTGGGTCAATTGTTTAGGTTATTTAGTTTTCATTTAGTTTTAGTTTATTTATTAGATGTATCTTATGTTACCAATGCTGCATTTATTTTGACAAAAATACAGTAAAACTTTAGTATAGTGAAATATTATTACAATTTAAATAGTTTTCTATGTGAATATATTTAAAAATGTAATACATTTCTGTGATGGCAAAGCTGAATTTTCAGTGATCGGGTTGATATGCGTGTTTACATGTCACAAGCTTTTGATCGGATTTACTCTTTTGACATGCGAACACTGCATGAATATACAGAGTTACCCGCTGTTGTCGCATGTTGTTTTAAAAAACACACATGATATTTATCTACATCTTGTTCTAATTAGGCGACGACCAGCACATGAACTGTAGTGAAAAATGGTAGTATAAGTGCTCTCATTAAGTGTTTACATGTGACTTTTTTATTCTGATTGTGCTTCTAGTTCTACTACGATCGGATTAGTAGGCTCCATGTAAACGCAGCTACTGTCACATGATGTGTCTAATATTTTTTGTGGAGCAAATGAACCCCAGACCTGAACCCCATAGATTGTCTATGGGGTTCAGGTCTGGGTTTCATTTGCTCTCATCTGAAAAGAAGACTTTGGACCACTGGGCAACAGTCCAGTTCTTCTTCTCCTTAGCCAAGGTAAGACGCCTGTGATGTTGTCTGTGGTTCAGCAAATTCCTTGTCACGTCTGTGTGGTGGCTCTTGATACCTTGACCCCAGCCTCAGTCCATTCCTTGACAAGTTCACTCAAATTCTTGAATCGATTTTGCTTGACAATCCTCATTAGGCTGTTGTTCTCTTGGTTGGTTGTACATCTTTTTCTTCCACACTTTTTCTTTTCACTCAACTTTCTGTTAACATGCTTGGATACAGAACTCTGTGGACAGCCAGTTTCTTTGGCAATGAATGTTTGTGGCTTACCCTCCTTGTGAAGGGTGTCAATGATTGTCTTCTGGACAACTGTCAGATCAGCAGTTTTCCACATGATTGTGTAGCCTAGTGAACCAAACTGAAAGACAATCTTGAAGACTCAGGAAACCTTTGCTGGTGTATTGAGTTGGTTAGCTGATTGGAATGTCAGCATATTCTAACTTGTTGAGATAATTAATTGGTGGGTTTTTGTTAAATGTGAGCCAAAATCATCACAATTAAAAGAACCAAAGACTTAAACTACTTCAGTCTGTGTGCAAAGAATTTATTTAATACACGAGTTCCACAATTTGAGTTGAATTACTGAAATAAATGTAAACTTTTCCTCAATATTCGTTTATTGAGATACACCTGTGGGAAGTAACGGCCTAGTGGTTATGGCCTAGTGGGTATGACTCCTAACCCTAAGGTTGAGATTTAAAGTCTAAAGTCCGGCAATACCATGACTGAGGTGCCCTTGAGCAAGGCACCGAACCCCCAACTGCTCAACGGGTACTGCAGCATAAATCTTACTGACCGCTAACATTTATACAGTAGTGTATATTGTCTGCAATGTTTATACGAGAACATTATTTCCAAAGTTTTGACCAAGGACCCTTTTCTTCTGTCTTTCTTTCTTGATACTGATGTGTATTACAGTTATTTTGAAGACCACACATTTTTTTTTCTGCTTGAGAGAGCAGACCTGTTCAAACATTTTCTTAAAAATCACCAAGTTCTTCTGTTACATGGCTTAGTTTTAAGGAAACAAACCATTAAACATCCAAATTAACATACAAAGTGACCACTGAACACTGTCTTTCTCCATATAAATTCCTCTGTCTAGTCTTTTCAGCTGTGACATGTAATCTCATTTAAAACACAAGCGAAGAAAGAGATTTAAAAATCAAAAGAGAATGAATCCACATTAACGTTCGTATCACGGTATAAAACAGTAGGGGTTTAAATTTCATTTCAGTGTGGATAAAGGGATTGCTCTCCCTATCTCTCCCTCTCCAGCGAAGACGGAGTCTGATCCAGCAGTGTGGACGATTTTAATAGGCTGTGACATTGTCCTTGGGCATGATATCAGCTGGAGAGTGACTACACAGGAGGACTTCTCAAGAGACATGGACCCTAGAGGGGTGAGTGGGTTGGAAAAGGATTGGGATTGTCTTGTCAGACAAGTGAACAAGTTATTAAGAGCTCGAAGACACTTTCGGCTAATTTTTTCTATTGTTGTTAGACGTGCCAAACCTGAAGGCTGCATATACATTTGCTGGACCACTCTAAGGAAATTTTCTTGTGAACATCTTGCATACATAGATTAAGTTCCCTATCTATCAGTCACTACGAGCTATGTCGAACAACATATGGGGTCTCACTTGGGAGGCCAATCATCTCTGAGCTTAAGAGAAAACGCCAATGAAAATTGGCTAGTGGATTTAACATACCTGAGCCACTCCCCGTGCCAACAGGTATAAAGGGCGACAGGTGCATCCACTCATTAGAGTTTTGCTTCGGAGTTCGGCGGTACGGCACAAACAGCGGTGTCCCTTTCAGCAATTCTCCTGGGCACTTCACCTAAGAGAGCAGATTTCCTAAAAGAGCAAATCACGGACGAAACGGCGTCTTTAAAAAGACGCGAATCGTCCGTGATTTGCTCTTTTAGTCCTTCTGGATGCGGTCGTTTCCTGTTTTCTGACAAAGGCCACTAGCATTGTCTTCTATGTCTGGGCATTCAGCACGTTGAAGATGCGTTCTTGGATGGTTCATGCATGCACTGCGTGTGTGACCATGGCAACGCACGCGATCACGGCTAGTGCTCTGTGAGATTTGAAGGTGACAGTGAGAGCTTCTCTGCCGGGCCACGCCCCACGGACCTCTTACCCCTTCCGGAGTGTTTGTCCTTACGGCAGTCCCTACGGGTAATTTAGTTTGCCGCCGGGGATCAGATGTCGATTGCAGCATCAGGGATAGGCTATTGACCTCTGTGGATGAAGATTCGGCGGGGCTGCCCCCCTCGGGTGTTGTCGCCACTGCCGAATTGGACCCAGAGTTGACAGCCGTGCTTGCCCAGGCAGCTGTGAGCATCATGATGGAGGTGAATGCACCTGGATAGCCCCTTTTTATGTCCGGAAGCAACTTGTTTCATTCCTCTGTCCTCACTACCCTCAATGGCGGTTCAGCCAGGGGTGCGTCGACATTCCCCAGCAGGAGAGTGCGATTGCGGTGCACTTGTGTCCGCAAAACGCCGCCACTGGGAGGAATAGTCCGCACCTCTCACCCAAGGCCTGTAAGCTGTCAGCCGCTCTCGCTGCCAAGGCTTACAGTGCTGCGGGCCAAGCTGCCTCTGCCCTGCATGCCATGGCAATCCTGCAAACTCACCAAACCAAGGCTTTAACAAATGCATGAGGGTAGAACCAACCCGAGGTTGATGCAGGAGCTGCGCACGGTGACTGACCTCACCCTTCTGGGCGACGGAAGTCATGAAGCAGTCCCTCAGGAAGGCGATGTCCACTCTGGTGGTCCAGTAGTGCCGTTTCTGGTTCAGCCTGGTTGGTATGAGAGACGTTGACAAAGCTTACTTTATCGACGCTCCCATCTCCCAGGCTGTTCTGTGTGGCGACGCTGTCAGGGGCTGTGCCCAGCAGTTCCTGACAGAACAACAGCAGACTGAGGCCATACAGCATATCTCGCCCCGACGTGATACTCCGGTTGCCACCATTCCGTCCCGGGCAGTGCCTCAGCCTGCTCGTCGCCGTGGGCGCCCCCACACCAGCTCCGCCCCGTGCTGAGAGTTCTTCGAGGCTGGCGCGTAGAGCCCCACGCAGGAGAGCGGCGCCCCCGTGTTACTTCCTGCTGCGAAGTCCTCTAGGAAGACGACTAAGCGACCCTGACACGGGCAACTCAGAGATGTGGGAGACTGCTCTTCAGGAGCTGGCGGAGACAGCGCCACTCCTTCCCCCGGAAGAGGGCCGGGTGGAGAATCCACAGTTTTTGTTTCTTCTGTTCCGGCGCTGGTCCAATTGCCGGCGGCACCCACTTTTTCATAAAAGAGCAATTTCCCTTTCCTCCAAGTTGCAAGGCTCACGGGTTGATGATGAGCGATGCACTGCACCGAAGCAATCTTTTACCGAAGGTTGAAATCCCTTCCACTAACTTTGTGTGGGCGGAACAGCAGCGTGGCCTTCTCCAGCAGCGATGTACTCACCCTTTGGCCTCTTGGTACCAAGGTCAGTGAATTTGCGCTGGGGCTTTGGGAAGGTTACGACCTTAAGCGTAGCTTTTGGGGCACGCCACGGCTTGCCGACAATTGCAGTCCCACAGGGTTGTGACGGTGTTCAGGTTGTGGCGTTTTCCATAGGACCCCATATGTCATTCGACATAACTCGTAGTGACCGACAGATAGGGAACGTCTCGGTTACGTACGTAACCCTCGTTCCCTGATGGAGGGAACGGAGACGTTATGTCCCCATGCCACAACCTTGAACCGTTCGCTGTTGTCGGGACATGTTCTCGGCTCCTCAGCGTAAAACCTAATGAGTGGATGCACCTGTTGCCCTTTATACCTGTTGGCACGAGGAGTGGCTCAGGTATGTTAACTTTCATTGGCTTTTTGAGAACTCAGAGATGATTGGCCTCCCAAGTGAGACCCCATATGTCGTTCGACATAACGTCTCTGTTCCCTCCATCAGGGAACGAGGGTTACGTACGTAACCGAGACGTTTCTTTCTTCAGGGAAGGACATTTAGAGATATGTAATATGATTCACTCATAAATCACATATTTAACTCACTTGCTCAACACTATTTACTTTTCTAATATACATTCTTCATTATCTTTCATCGAGTCTCACTTTAATTTTTTTTTATATGAATATCCTGTTTCTCTCATCACATTATAAAGTGGGTTTTGAATAAAAGGTCTAAAATCAAATGTTTTTGAAAGAAGTCTCTTTTGCTCACCAGATCTGCATTTTATTTGATTAAAATACAGTAAAAACAGTGTTACTGTTAAATATTATTACAATATAAAATAACTGTCTTAATATATTTTAAAATGTAATTTGCAATTTTCAGGCTCATTTGATAAGTAGAAAGTTAAAAAGAACAGTATTATTTGATATAGAAATCTTTTGTAACATTATAAATGTCTTTACTGTTATTTTAAAATCAGTTTAACGCATCCTTGCTGAATAAAAGTATTACTATTAGTGTTTTCTGTGGCTCAAGTGGTAGAGCATTTTGAATTTTTCTTGTAAGAAATGATTAAAAAAATGCTTTTATGCATCTACTTTGCAACATTATCTACAAGCAAAGGCTAACTGTTTACTTCAACATAAAAATTGTTCTGGTCCATACCACTAGATGCCAAACATCCAGTGCAAATTTGAGAAGAAGAGTGATAAACCACACAAACTGAACCACCAGAAGCCAGACAAATGCAGGTCTTAAATTTCAAATGACATCTGTGCAAATGGGGGGAAAGCAACCATAGGGGATTAGCTAATGGGAAGACAGTTTAATACAGATGTTTGGCTAAATATGTGGATTTGAGTGTGTAGGTGAATGAATCATCAGGGGCAAAGTGGCTGGAATGGTTTAGACCTTTTCCAGTGTCTATTTTTTCTCAGACCCCCAGGGTGAGATGAAACAGAGGACCACTGACTGCTTACTAAATTAACAGATGAGCTCTAAGTTTAAGGTGGGAGAAACAAATGGATGAAATAATTTACCATTTACACAAATCATTACACAAGCACACACATGACATAGAGAGCAATAGGTGCACACTTTTTGCTTCAGTGGACTTTTATTTTAAGATAGTTTTTTTTTTTTTTTTTTTTTTTTTTTTTTTTACAATGTGTCTATTTACATTAAGTGCAAGTCCTTGTTGGCAGAAGCTATTTAAACTAATTTGCCCACCAAGTCTGGTTGAGCTGGATGACATTAAAAAAGTTTCCTATTTAACAACAGCAAGAGTGGCATATGAGTGGCAAAAGTAACTTTTGAAACAATTAACTTGAGTTTGAATTGGCCTTTTGCTGAACTCGTTCTTCTCCCATTCTTCCCGTTTCCCATCACATATCAGATAACATATTTAATAATAATGTGTTTACCAGGTAGGGTTAGGGATAGGTTTGAGAGGGCTATATAGTCCCAACAAGGCAGAATCAGTTTAATATCCTTAATAAAAAAAATTTTTTTACATTCAATACATTATTATATGTTTACTGAGGTACATATATCTGCAATATCATCTAACTGCTATTTACATTCATTGCAAAGAAAATACTGCTATTTTTACATAGTGTAAATATAATCCATTGCTATTTCCACTTAGTGTAAATAGCATCCAACGCTATTTGCATGAAGTGTAAATAGCATCTAACTTTATTTGTACTTAGTGTAAATAGAATCTAATTTCTATTTACACAGTGTAAATAGCATCACTTATTTGCACTTAGTGTAAATAGCATATATCGTTATTTGCACAGTGCAAATAACCACTGCCATTTTTTCAAGTCATTTAGTTCACCTACTGTATGTAAACCATATCCACATGCACTTCTATTACAGATCTATATTCACATCTTGCATGTGCCTCGGAGGGCATTCATACTTGATCAACTATTTCATAAAAAATAATGCAAAGTAATCAAATGTAAACAACCTTTTAAAATCTTTACTGCAAATATTTAACATTTTCACCTTTACTGTCCAGGGAAAAAAATACAGTCTATTCTACACAATTTTGACACATGTCCCAGAGACATGGCATGAGAAGTAGGTGTTTGACACTAACACACAAAACTACAAAAGAGAAAAAGCATAATTGTCGTATGAGTCAACCACCAACCTAACAAAATTTGTTCAGAGAACGTTTGCTTACATTCCCATTAAGTGTTTTATATACAGTACAGACCAAAAGTTTGGACACACCTTCTCATTCAAAGAGTTTTCTTTATTTTCATGACTATGAAAATTGTAGATTCACACTGAAGGCATCAAAACTATGAATTAACACATGTGGAATTATATATGGAATTATATACATAACAAAAAAGTGTGAAACAACTGAAAATATGTCATATTCTAGGTTCTTCAAAGTAGCCACCTTTTGCTTTGATTACTGCTTTGCACACTCTTGGCATTCTCTTGATGAGCTTCAAGAGGTAGTCACCTGAAATGGTCTTCCAACAGTCTTGAAGGAGTTCCCCGAGAGATGCTTAGCGCTTGTTGTCCCTTTTGCCTTCTGTCTGCGGTCCAGCTCACCCCTAAACCATCTCGATTGGGTTCAGATCCGGTGACTGTGGAGGCCAGGTCATCTGGCGCAGCACCCCATCACTCTCCTTCTTGGTCAAATAGCCCTTGATGCCTTCAGTGTGACTACAATTTTCATAGTCATGAAAATAAAGAAAACTCTTTGAATAAGAAGGTGTGTCCAAACTTTTGGGCTTTACTGTATATATATATATATATATATATATAATTTTTGAGTGTTAATTGGACGTTCAAAACACCCAGTTTTTTATGGTTATGTGAACATTAGAGACAACAGTAAATAAATGTTCAATTTTATGATTTTGCCAATATTATGGGAATATTACTTTTGAATGTTTTCTGAGCCATCTGAAACTAATAAGCAGAAACATTAAAAAAATGTTAGAATAACATCCAACTAAAATATTTAGGAAAAATGTTCCATAAATCTTTGGACAATCATTCTATTCATGTTACTGGAAGAATGTTCATGACGTTGAGAGAACCTTGTCAGAATGTTCCCTTTTAGCTGGGCTAGAGCTGATTTGCTTTTAATTTAGTGACAATTGGTAAGAAGTGGCCCAGTATATGGTTTTGCTATTATGCTCAGCTTCGGGCTTATTAATTAAAAATACAACTTAGGCTACATCTTCATATAAACATCTTTCTAATATCCCTATGCCTAATTGTTTTAGACAGCAGTTCTGTGGCAAAATGTGTGCGTAAGAAGAAAAAAAAATGTATGTTAATATCTGAATTTCTCCAGATGTTGTAGTTTACAGGTTAAGGTGGTCCTAGAGAGAGATTACCTCTCAGTCGCCATAAACGGGCCTTAGAATTTACAGTGAAAACACACAGACCGACAGGTGCTCGGAAAATCAAACAGGGCCGGTGATGATGATGATGTGTGATGGAACAGCAGCAGCTGGTCAGCAGAGCTCCGGCTTCAGCTCAACTTACAGGTTCCACTGCCGTATCAAAACAAGAGATTATATTCACCTGCCAAGGAATACAGAGCACAAAAGGTGAAGAAGACAAAGACAGATCAGTTGTGTGACGTTTTTTGTAAGGTGAAATGTTTTAATTAGTTTTTTGATCTCCATGTCCTCTTTTGTAGCTACACGCTTACTCCAGACATGAAACTAGATACAGTATTTGTTTTCACCTAGGTCGTTGCTTTGGAATTTATTAGGAAATACTGCCACCTCATGGAAAAGTTTAGGAGTTGCAGATCACACTATTTCTCTGAACTAGTATTTTTTACAATTGGTCGTTAGAGATATATAGACAGTGCCTTCCAGAAGGGATATATCGCACTTCTGAGTGAAAACAGTCATTGCCACCATATTGAAGGGTCGTTCAAAACTGTCCACTTCATAGGGCCCTTCGGAATAAAGGATTTAGCAGGGTACATCTAATGGACATTCCGGGCTCCCATGATCCTTTACGCAGATTCTTTGCATGATGATGTCGCCTCCGTGTGGGGACGGGATGATGACGCCGAAGGGCACTTCAAGAAATAGTTGTTGGGATTGACTAATAAATAAATAAATAAATAAGCCATTGAAAAATTCCAAGAGGGAAAAAAAATGGTCACATGTATCTAGACCTTTTATGACAACATGCCTTCTATTAGATTCGTTTCAGCTTTAAACTTTAGGCAAGAATTAAATTGCAAACATTTTTGTGACAAACAAACAATTTCAGCCCATAGAAATTCTAATATGGTGAATTATTGTCAATGCTGGAAACCGTTTTCCTGCCCTATATATATATATATATATATATATATATATATATATATATATATATATATATATATATATATATATATTTTTTTTTTTTTTTTTTTTTTTTAATTTTGATACATTGTTTTAGGATTCTTTGATCAATTAAAGGTTAAAAATAACAGCATTTATTCAACATTCAGCTTTGCATCACATAAATAAATTATATTTTAAAGTAGCCTATATTAAAATAGTGAAACATTATTTTACAATATTAATAAGTTTTACAATATTACTGTTTTTTTCTAGTTTTGGTCAAATAAATGCAGCCTTGATGAGCAGAAGAGACTGCTCCCAAAAAAATACTCATCCCAGAATTTTGAACAGCAGTGGATATATTTGTGTTTGTGTGCGTGCGTGTGCGTGTGCGTGTTTGGTTGCGCAGTGGTGTATTTTTGCCATTGGCATTTCTCTGACTGTATTCATCTATGACAAACTAAATATTTCACGCTTATAATTTTATTAACAAAAACCCTGGCGATTCTGCGCGTTGTAGAGTTACAGATTTGTGTTGATCAGGGGCGATTCTAGGATTTTGATTTTAGGGGGGCTCAGCCCCCAATAAGGGTATGATTAAAAAAATATTATTTGACTATTAGGGTAGGGTGGTATGCTACTAACCTTACTGCAATCCACTATTCCATTGTATTCCCTGTATTTCATATATGGGAGAAGGAGTACTGACTGAGCCATATACAACACTGTAATAGGCTAAAAAAATAATTATTGGATGTGACCACTAGAAAATAGGGAATGTCGATTTTTTTTTTTTTTTACAATGAAGACCTCCTGATTCATTCACTGTACAAACACACTCACACATGTTTCCAGTACAAACACAACATTTTACTGTTTGCATTTCTATGCTCACATACAAACCTCAGATAGGAATTTTTTCCTTTGACGATACCACTGCTTTTTCTTATAAAATGTACAGGAAAATTGGCAGACAATTAAAACAATGTCAGGGTTCAATGACTGAAATGAATCTTGGGAACACAGTGGTATTGTGTGTGTGAGAGGCTGTCTACGTTCTATTCTCACCTGACTGTTGCTCATTTGCAGACCTACTCCCGCACGACAAGAAAAAATGTTGTATATCCATCTACAATGAAATATAAATTATTTTAGTTTTTTTTAGCTTTTTAGCCTTTATAATCAACAATACGGTTGGATATTCATAAAGTCACCCCATGAAAATTGATGTCATTTTAAGTATTTTAACTAACCAGCTAATATTCATTAAGAATATAGACAAACCATGTATTAATGTAATTGGCAATATGATTAATCTGTTATATATTTATTTCTATTTATTAAAAATAACAACATGATTTATCAATTTGCCACTTCTATAAATCAAGTACAAATCTAGTATAAATAGTATAGATCAAGAAAATCAAAAATCCCTTTACTCTACGCTTACTCTAATTTATATATCATGACACTCCTCCTGATTCATTATTACTTAATACAAAACTTTAAACAAAAATTTAAATGAAAATAAATCATGATCTTTTTCTGAATCTAAAGTATGTTTTCATGGGTGTTAATCACTTCATTTTTGTAGGAATAAAAAACAACTATCACACAAGGGCTGAAGGTGAACGCAGCGAAACGTATTGGTATTGGATGAGAAACCGAGCCATCCCGTGTGCTCCCAATGCTCCAGTAACATTACATTATGTAAACTGCAATGCATTTATGACAAAGAACTGCAGATGTAATATCATAGCATTAGCAATCTATCAATAAATGCACGCACACACGACACACACGTTGTGCTCTCTGATGTTCGCTCTGCTCGGTGCCCCCCCCCCCCCCTGCAGATTGAAAAATGCGCTAAATCAAAAGCGATCAAAAATGTATTAATCAAATATTTTTTTAGGGGGGCTGGGCCTAGTGACGCCCCTGGTGTTGATTGTGAGGCGTGTGATGCTCTGGGTTGAGGTCGGGGCTGCTGATGCTGCTCATGCAGTTTAAGAACACGATGCGTGAACACTCGTCACGAGACCGCCGCGCGCAACTCCCTCAATACAGCATCAAACAGATAATAGTCTATCACACATTATGGACCCTCTGTCCTTTATTTAAAAGAAAGGTGTGGTGCTTAAACACTAAACAGATGCACAGAAGATGGGGGATAAGTTCGAGTTGCTGAAGACACCTGTCAATAGGATAGTCGTGCGGAAGAAGAACAAGAATGAGATACTGCGATTACGCATCATCTTTTTAGACGACAGCGAGAGAGTTTTCGAGGTGGAGGTGAGAAACTATATAAATACAGACCGGGGCAAGTTGTCACAAGGGGGCTATGAGTAAAATTCAGAAGCTTGTTTCTATAGGAGTGGTTTTGTTTGTTGTCCTAAATTAGAATTTTGTCTTCAAACTAATAGCATCATATTTTTGCTATATCTGTTGTGATACAAGTGAACACAATAAAGCCACAGTTCAGACTGGGATCAACTGTAAATGAAGGTAGATTTTAAATGAAAGATAAACTGTAGTTTTCATAAATGGCAGATTGGGGCAAGTTGTTACATACATATTTACTTGTTGCCCAAATAATGGTTTGATATATTTGATATATTTGTATGTTTCCTTTTTCACTTGTGTCTGATAATTATTATTATTTTTTACAGGTTAAATTTTATTCCATATAGTGAGTCTCTATTAAGGCATACTATCAGAAAAAGGACAGAATGTGTTCAATGATTCTTCTTCTTTTTTTCCTTTTTTTTGTGGAAATGTAGCTTTTATATAGCTGTGACTTCAAGCTATGTGCCTATACAAACACTGACTTTTAAAAATAACCCTAGCCTGTGAAATATTCAGTAAAATAAAAAAGTGTGACAACAAATCTACACTACAGTATATTTACATTTTGTAATCACTGAAGTACAAGAGTTTCTTTAATGTATGGTGTATCTGGTAACAAGAGCGATACACATTTATGACGTTTAATCACTTATTTATCTACATTTTACAATTATTTAAGTTTATATATACTTTGATTTAAAGTAAATTATTGTAAAATGTAGATAAATTTGTGTGTGTGTGTGTTTTATGTCATGTGTTTTGTGTCTAGTGTGTGTGTGGGTTCTCTCACATTTGGTTCAGCTGCTTCACAAGGGATGCCGTGTGTATGTGTGCGCACATGCCTGGGGGTTTTCACTGTTTTTAAACAGCACAATCGTGTCCTACCAGTCAGGAAAAAGCAGGTGAGATATAAAGTTGGGGGGGTGGACAGAGAGTGAGTAAGTTAGTGGCCATGAGGCGTGTGTGTCTGAATAAGGATAAAAAACATTGTGGCCAGCACTGAAAAGAAGCTTGTCTTGGCCTCATTCCAGAGAGCATGACAGCATCCCCTATCCTCAGGCAAACAGGCAACTAGTTAAGAGGCAGTGAAAAAAATAAAATTTGAAGAGAAAGATGGCAGGTTGAAGAGAAATGATCTGTTGTTTCAGTCGATACTTGGTCAAGAAAACGTAATTTCAGCATTTTTAGTGATGCTTGCTATTGTTATTTTTTTAAACTGAGGGTTAGGGTTTTCTTGAATCCCCTACGCTTAAAGTCCCCATGAAATCAGAATGAATGTTTTTTTTTTTTTTTTAGGTGTTAGAATGAATATGATAGTCTTGAGGTAATTTATAAGGCAGTGTGCTGGCAGATATGTCCCGCCCTCTCTTCCTGTTTCAGTTGAAATTACTTCACAACAAAGAATAATGCTGCATGTTTAAAGGCACTTCAGGGGACCTTTAAGTATTAAATACAGAAATTAACGACACCTCAGATTGTGTAGTTTGTTGAGGAAAGCTGTTATGTGAAGTGAAGTGAAGTGACATTCAGCCAAGTATGGTGACCCATACTCAGAATTTGTGCTCTGCATTTAACCCATCCGAAATGCACACACACAGAGCAGTGAACACACACACACACTGTGAGCACACACCCGGAGCAGTGGGCAGCCATTTATGCTGCGGCGCCCAGGGAGCAGTTGGGGGTTCGATGCCTTGCTCAAGGGCACCTAAGTCGTGGTATTGAAGGTGGAGAGAGAACTGTACATGCACTCCCCCCACCTACAATTCCTGCCGGCCCGGGACTCGAACTCACAACCTTTCGATTGGGAGTCCGACTCTCTAACCATTAGGCCACTACTTCCCCATTATTGTTGGTCTAAGACTAAGCATTCCCAATCCATGTTGAAAACACCATCTGAAACCAGCCTAAGATTGTTAGATGGATTTAAATGGTCTTCTAGCCAGGTCAGGATATTTCTTTAGCTTTTTTAGCTGGTCAAGTTGGTCTTAACTAGGCCAGGTGACCAGCTGACCAACCAGCTAAAACCAACTGAATAGTTTGACCAGCTTAAACCAGCTATGGTTTATAACTAAACCAACTAAGGCCAGCCAATCATCACAGGCTTTTTTTAGCTGTTTCTGCAGGGATCAACTTAAAAACAGGTAAAAAAAATAATAAAAAAAATCGAATTAATTTACATTAAAAGGAAAATACCTAGTGACTAGGCTGTTTTCATTGGTTTTTATACCTATATGACTAAATGTAAATGATACCTTAGAAAGCTATTATTCGTTTGTTAATTTAAGTAAATCTGAAATACAATTAGAAGACAAAACATACACTTAAACTTAAACTTAAACTTAAACGAAAATGAGAAATTCACCCCCCCCCCCCCCCACCCAAAAAAAAAATTATGCCCCTGACACTACAATACAAAATTATTTGAATAATAAATAAATAAAACATGATGAAACATTCATTTTACTACTACTTCTAATAAAATTTCAACATAATAATAAATACTATAATAGTACATAAATAATATTAAGTGACACTTCTACCTGGCATCATGGCGTCAGGTTTTATACGGACAAGCATCTCTCAAATTTCCTGTAAAGGGTTGAGTGTTTTGATATAGATTATATTTGCTGGACACATAAAAAAAGTTAGCACTGAATTAAAGACAATGATGATAAAAATCCCATTTGCTCTGAATGAACAGTGCAAGAAAGCATCCATTATGTCTTCAGAAGTATCACAAAGTCTATATGTTCTGACATAAATTTACTCTGCCATAAGATTCAAGGATCTATTTTTGTACTGTGCTTCAACCTCTCTATGCTCGTTCCGGACTTTATCCCTCTATCTTCTTCTCATGTTCCTTTTCTTTGACAGGATAATGGGAAGGTTCTATCCCCACTGTCACAGTAAATACAGGCTTCAGGAACACATCCTCACACACATATGTGCCCACAAACACATTCATCAGACAGCAACCCTGTATTTTGAGGCTGATTTAGTGAGCATCTGACTTTCCCATAAATCTGGTTGAGGAGTTAAATTGCTGCAGATTCAATTACCAGAGAAAGTTCCTCTAAGAGTAACATTCTGCTCAAATCGCATCACCACCTCATTACCACCCGCATCAAGTAATAGAGAAATAGAGAAATAGAGAAAGAAAATCTGAAGTAATTTCACAGTGATACTGTGATCACTCAAAAGTATACATCGATGCAAGCAGCACTGAGACCAGTAACAATTTTGAAATGTCATGTAAGATGTATAAAGCATTTTAATTCTCTGTTCTGTGATTTATTCTTCTTCATCTTCCCACAGAGAAAGATTCTGGGCTCTGATTTCTTCAATAAGGTGTGTGGTCATCTAAAGCTGCTGGAGAAAGAGTACTTTGGCCTGGAGTTCCGTCACCATACTGGCAGCTATGTGAGTGAAAACCTTTGACCTGTCATTGACTTCAATAACTGAATTTGATCATAAACAGCAGAGTCTAGCCCTTCAATGAATATTTCACCCTTGAAAAAAATGAAAATTTGGTCACAATCTACACACCTTCTTGTTGCTCCAATACTGACTTTCTTCCTTCTGTTGAACACAAAAGAAGTCTTTATGATTTTTTTCACAATTCGGACTGTTTTGATCAACTCATTGATCATGTTGCGTTGATCTTGTCGCAGCTGTTCTTGAGTTAATAGCTTGAGTTAATTGCATGACAACATTTTCAGTGAATAATGACTTCAGATTTGTTCTGAAGAAAGTATGGTTGAACAATAAATGACAGAATTTTCATTTTTGGATGAACTGTCCCTGAAAATAGATAGGTTTGTTAAGACAACTCTCTGAAAGTTTAGCATGGTAATATTATTAATGGCCATGTTAAAGTATTTGGTATTCAGAATACATCTGCAGCTATGTTGCTGCAGCAGAGCAAGTAGCATGCTGAAAATACTGCTGCTGCACATATAACAGAAATGAAATGACCCCCATATACTGTAAAACATTCATTAAAATTACCCATATCAAATAAATACAAGTGGAACTGGGGAAGGTGGAGGGTTTCTAAAGCATGCTGCAACTGCTAGACGCTAGCCAAGTATTTGAATATTGTGCAGCAAGCTCATTTGCTGCTTAGGCAAAAAGAAACCAATCAGCTGTGTAATGTGACTAATGATGTGGTTATATCAGATTAAGATAGAACATATCGGCTTGTGGCATCTAGTGTTTCTTGACAGAACTTTGTATTTGCTAACGTTTCTTCAACAGGTCTGGCTTGAACTCCTGAAACCAGTGGCTAAGCAAATCAAAAGTGAGCTTTCTTGTGTCATTTTTGTTTTTGTTTTGTTGTCACATGGTCCACATGGTTAATTTTCTTATTATTAATTGTTCAGCAAATGCTTATGCTAACTTACAGTGGTGGTGACTGGGGAATGATGTACCAGTTTTTGAGTTTTACTGTTGGCAAGGAGAAAGGATTAAGATGTTAATTTCATATACTCAATATATTTAAGTGTATCTGCTATCATTGTATATCAGAATAGAACATTTTCAACAGTGAGCCATAAAATAGGGTTTCCATAAAAAGTTATTCAACAATTTAGTGATCAAACTCACCCCGAAACACGTGGAAATAACACTTATTATGCTGGCATAACAGTTAAAAATGCAGCTGATGCATCTTACCCCATTTTTCCCTACCCTAGATGCTTACTGTAGATCCTAATAAGTAATCCCAGAAGTCAGAAATTTGGCAGTTATTGATTCTGTTCTTTCCAGAATTGAACCTTTTATTTACCATCACAGATGGTGAACCATTAGACCATCACTTTTCACTATCCTTTTCCTTTAGTGAATATTAAGCTTATTAATAACGTAGGCTTAGATTGTGTGCTTCCCACCCATAGATATCAGTGATGTGGCATTCCATTTTATAGTGAAGTTTTTCCCTCCTGACCCAGGACAGCTGCAAAGAGGCTTAACCAGGTAAACCACACCCACATGATTAAAGGCAGATAAACAGATGGTGATTGGTGATAGGTCTGACTGCTGCCTGTTTTATACAGGTATCTGTTTGCTCTTCAGATCAAACAGGATCTGTCAAATGGCAGCCTTACCTGTAATGATAACAGCGCCGCCCTGCTGGTCTCTCATATACTGCAATGTAGGTCTCATTGAAAGTTTACATGCCATAAAAATTCTAAGCTTTTAAATCTTGATTGATTGATCTTGTTTGATTATCACATGCAGATTATATTTTTCTCTCTCTGTCCCCATTTGTAGCAGAAATTGGAAACTATGACGAGGAGTTAGATGCTCATCATCTTGAAAATAAGCAATATGTGCCAAATCAAGAGTACTTGGACCACGAAATTATTCGCTTTCACAAGAAGCACAGGTAACATACAGCTACACACCATATAAACATACCAGAAAAATAATATTTCCATTAACATGCAGGTCCAATAATGTACACAGTGATTGGTAAATTACTTACAAATTGTAATCCATTACTGATTATTACAAATTATAATGTAGTCTATTATATGAAAAAAAGGTTAGGTGGTATAATTTCTGCTTAATTTTGACCTGACCTTTGACTTTATCACATTGATTTTAATAGGATAATTTTGTACCATATTGATATAAAAATACAACATGCAGTGCATTAAACATTACGTTGTGGTTTGCAAAAATGGGTTTTGTGAAACAACTGCAGGGGTTTCTTAAGTTAATAAAAGGCTAATAGGTAATTAAATCATAAAAATCTAAAGTTAAAACAAATCAAGTGGTCAAAAACTGTGTTTCCATGTAATTATAGTCACCTGACTAGTTGCTGTTCTGTGTGTGCAATTCCATAAACTGGAGGACTTTTCAAACATATGTAAGCGATAAGCAATGTTTGGAATCTGATTATGTAATCCAGACTGCGTATAATTTAGATACTACCCAGCACTTAATGTACATGATATGCCATGATAGACTTAGTTGCCAAATCAAAACCCAGATGAGTACTTGAACATCTAATAATGTGGTTTTTGGGGTCAGAGGTCACACTCCTGCTGAATCAGATGTGCATTTGCTGGAGGTTACCCGGAAAATGGACATGTACGGGATCCGCCCCCACCTTGCCCATGATGGAGAAGGCATGAGGATCAACCTCGCTGTCACACATATGGGAGTGCTCGTTTTTCAGGTACTGTACAGAAATATATGCTTATGCTTTAGCCTTATATATGGAAAAACACACAAAAACAAATATACACAACAACCCTAAATGCAGCTAAGGAATATACCGTTATCAGGGAAACACAAAGATCAATACCTTCAGCTGGGCCAAGATCCGAAAGCTGAGCTTCAAGAGGAAACATTTCCTGATCAAACTTCACACTGAGACTGGGGTGAGACACAAGCAATCCCTCCATAGCAACAGCTGTTCTTTTTTTTACACCGGAATCTCTGGGGAAAAGTATAAAATAGTTCCTCAGCAACACTTAAAACAATCTTCTACCTAACTTTTAGATTTACATTTAGTCATTTAGCAGACAATTTATACAAAGCTGACAGATTTACAAATGAGGAGCAGCACAAGCAATTTATCACGAATGACAACAGTACGATAGACCATTAAAAGTCAAATGCAAGAAGGCAGATGCACAAATTTAGTTTATTATCCTAAATAATCAACAACAATTAAGTGGTAAAATTTTAGATATTTTATATTAATGATTGCCATTAATATTGGAATATAATTCTAAGCTATCTTCAGGCTGAAAGCATTTCATTTGAGGCTGGAAATGCAGTCAAAAAATGAATTTTGCATGGAATGACTAGTAAAGTCTTCGTATGTCATTCACTCAACTCTTATTGTGTTAGCCTTCAAGGAGAGACACTGTTGAGTTTTCCATGGCCAGCAGAGATGTGTGTAAGGCATTCTGGAAGATGTGTGTGGAGTATCATGCTTTCTTCAGACTTCCCGAAGAGCCCAAGTCACATGAGAAGTCCATTCTGTCTAGCAAAGGATCCAGTTTCAGATACAGGTATGTGACAGAGAGACTTTAGATTTCTGGAGTGCATTGAGAAACCCCAGTTGTCTAACACTTTATGCTATGATCATTCCTAATCATCTTCCATAAACCCTCTGAGAGACAGAAATTACGATATTAAATAGAGTATTTATAATCTTCTTTGCTAAACACATCTGTAGACTTAAGTCATTGGTTTACATGTGTGAAATTGAAATAGCAGTATAATAAAAATGATGGGTGGAAACAGTATTAGAAACGGTCTGCATTTTGATTTAGTTTAATTAATGTATTGAGAATCACTGATCATGTTCAGGATCTGATGCATCATACACAGCTGGATTTTATATCAAACATTAATATTCAGTTTTAGCAGCAGGAAAATGGATTGTCACAATAGAATGACACAGCAATACAGAAGTTTACTGTTCAAAAGATTAATACTTTTAAAACAACTGTCTCTTTTTATTCTTATGATTGTATGGTACTGTAGTGGCAGGACACAGAAGCAACTTCTTGAGTGTGTAGGCTCTGGAGACAAGAAACATTTGACTTATGAAAGGTACGATATTATAATGGGTGTTGTATGTTTGGGGAGTACATTTGTGCATAGATTGTAGGCCTACTTGTAATTTCTGAGCCACTAGTGGGAATAATCGTCACTACCGGTCAAAAGTTTGGGATCAGTAAGACTGGTAATGTTTTTTAAAGAAGTCTCTTATGCTCATAAAGGCTGTATTTATTTGATCAAAATACAGAAAATAAACAGTATTGTTGAAAAATGTTATTATAATATAAAATAATGGCTTCTTTTTTAATATCCTTTTAGAATTAACAATGTTGACAACAATTGTGCTGCCAAATATTTTTTGGGAAACTGCGATAGTTTTTTCAGGATTCTTTTATAAATAAAAAGTTAAAAAGAACATTATCTATTCAAAATATAAATCTTTTCTAACAATATAAATCACTTCTTAATTTAACACATCCATGCTGAATAATTTTTTTTATTTCTTGCTAAAAATTACTGACTCCAAACTTTTGAACTGTAGTGTATATTTTTAGAAAAGATTTCTATTTTAAATAAATGCTCTTCTTTTTAACTTTTCATTCATCAAATAATCCTGAAAAAAGCACTTATAATAAATCAACATATTAGAACAATTTCTGAAGGATCAAGTGACACTGAAGACTGGAGTAATGATGCTGAAAATTCTGCTTAGCATCACAGGAATAAATTGGATTTTAATGTATAAAAAAATAGAAAAACATTATTTCACATCATAATAATATTTCACAATATTACATTTTTTCCTGTAATTTTGATCAAATAAATGCAGTCTTGATGAGCATAAGAAAATCTGGTAAAAAACATAAAAAAATTGTTCCGATCCCAATCCTTTGACAGGCAGTGTAAATGTTTCCCAAACACTGCTGTCTTCTGTTGGATTAGACAATTAGGTAGTCCTGAACTAACACCAATGGTTGAGTCAACATGACTGTGTTGAGCCACTCAAACAAAGGCCCTCATGAACACACCATCAGAAAAATTCAAATGGGACACCCTACAATTTCATGAACGGACAAGTGATGACCATTTAGAGTCCTTAAGACCATAAGTACACATTGAGTGCACTATTTGGGAAAGGAACCAACAGAGCAAATGCCAAATACACCACAGATTTTACATCTTTTGAGAAAGACAACCTACAAATGATGTAAAGTTGACTGTTTTGTACTTTTCTCAGAAGTTACTGCAATTCTGAATATGACACACGACAGTGCAGATCCTCTCCTGACATACTGACTGATGTCTCTAAGCAGGTATTGTACTAGTATACTTATATTTTAGATGTGTTTTTGGATCATGTTTCTCTAATTAGTTTCTTTCTCTCATAGCTGTATGAGCATCTACCTCCCAACCCAACCATTGCTGGGCAACACAGCGAACAGACAGGCGTAGCAAAGCGCAGCCTTTCCGCTGCGGAAGTCATGTTCACTAATGAGCTGGAACGATCCAGGCCCTTGTCAAGAAATCCTGCCTTCTCAAGCAACTCTGCCTTACCCAAGCTTCGTTCCCTTTCCACATCAGGAGCGGAACATCATGGTAGAGGAGCTCAGAGACAAAAGGCAAAGAGACGATTGTCTCCTAGCGCCCATCATCTTGTGCTTCTCTATCCTAACATACCCCACCTCCAGTTCCACCCAGTGCTGCCAAATTTCCCACTCGCCACTCACCCGTACCTACTGCAAGACCATACGTCCTCATCCCTAGACTGCCTCCCTCAAACCCATCACAATCATGTGCCTCTGCAATACCTGCCCAGACAAACTGCTCACTCGTCCTCTTGCTTGTCACCACAACTACAGAAGCAGCAGGAAAGGCTTGGTTCCACCGGCCAGGGAGAATCGAGATTGTACTCGACAGGAGGACTAGGACTAAGGGCCGGGTTGAATAGGAAACTGGACTTGAGTGGAGTGGAAGTGGGCCATTACAGTGATGACTCCACTTTTCAGACCGGTTTGCCATGTCGAGCCTCAAGTCAATTAGACTTCAAATTTCAGCGACCGACACTTGCCTCAAATGCCGCTGCCTACGCATCTGAGTTCCGCCCGCTGGGATATTATCCACACCTTTCTCGACATCCTATTCCTACCAGACCCACCTACCTTCCTCTAAGTCCTGCCCCTCTCCCGGAAAGACCGACTTCTTTATGTGTACTCGGCACAGGTAGTTATAGTGATTCGGATTCAGACACCTTTTACCCCTACTTTCCAGCAGTGGGTAAAGTGGTACGTTCTGGTCCACTGGCACGTATGCGCTTTTCTTCTGGAAGCCTCCAACTTGATGAAGAGGATGGAGAGGAGGAGGACTTGGACTGCCCAAATGATGAGAAGAATACAACTCTCACCACTGTTAAGGTGATGAAGTTGTAGCTATGTGTAGAATCTTGAACATTGGCTGTGATTGATGGAGCTCAACAAATAATTTAAACCGATAAGACCTGCAGACAATGCACTCTCATGAGAAATTGTCCAAATATTGACACTGGGTTGGTACCCTTTCCAAAGGTACACCTTTGTACCTTACTTAGTGAAGGTAGCAGGTGATATCAAGGCCATAAAGTTGTGAATCAAGGGGGTGTGCTTAGCCACACATAGTTGCAACAGATGACGATGGGGTAGAATTTTATCCTTTGGGAATGGTGCAATTTGAGTCTCCTGAAGATGTTGGCCCTCCCTCTAAACATTTAGGGTCGTCAGTAGTGGAGGATCAAGGTCATGTGATTGAAATGGAAAGGGGCCCTCAGTTAATAGAGGGAGGTCCTCGGAGATCCTCTAGAAGGACAGCAGGTCAACATTCTAATCACTATCACTTGCCAAGATCAGTAGTGGAAGAAGAAGCTTGAATTGTAGTCTGTCTTTTACATCGTCGGGTCGTCGATGCATTTTGAGGGGGTGGAATGTAGCAGGTGATATCAAGGCCATAAAGTTGTGAATCAAGGGCGTGTGGTTAGCCAAGTATAAATTTCAGGGGTAGGGACGAAAATAGTAGGTGCGTTTGTTTCTGGCCGGCGGAAATAAATCAACACTCGTGGTGTTCGTACACGAGAGGTTCGCATGTGGATTTGTTTGGATCTTGGAGACAGCTCTACGGAGCCCATTTGTTGCTCTTGTTGTATTTGATTTTTTGGTTTGTTTGTTTTTGTTTTTTTGGGTATATTGTCTAGTCCGCCCGAGTGCTTGAGCTGGTAATCGGGCCCAAAAGAAATGGGAAAAAGCCTTTGGGGCGGACTAGTTTTCTTTTTCCTTTTTTGTTTGTTTGTATATTGTTTGTTCCTCCGCTATTTATTACTGCAGCACGAGGAGAGGAGCTTTTTTTTTTTTGCATGTACTTTACTTTGAACTAACTGAGTGATTCACAAGGTTTTGTTTCATGAATTTAACTTATGGGTTTATTTTGATTGATTTTCTTTGATTTCTTTTTGCTTTGTGGTGTAAAGGCTCCTTCTGTTCGGGTAGCTTTTGATGAAAGCATCCTGGTGTGTGTAATATATCTTTGCGTAAGCCAGAAATAAATCTTGGGTATTTTTCTATATAATGAACCTGAGTTGTGCTTTGTTTATTTAAGGGTGGGTCATGTAACATTCATTCATATAAATACCTTAAAGGTACATTTTACCTAATTCAGGGATGCCTCTAAAAGAAATAAAGATTACAGAGGTGGGACAGGGGTCTTGCAGGGATGCCACAGAAAAAAATATTTTTGGTTCACCAAAGATGCTTTCAGTGAACCATTCTTAGAACCTTTCTTTTTTTTTAAGTTTAATTTTTAATCTAAAGAACGTTTTTTCCACTAAAGAATCTTTTGTAGAATGCAAAGCTTGCATGGATATAAGGTTCTTCGTAGAACCACAGATGCTAATAAAGGAACCTTTATTTCGTCATTTGGAGGGCTCCAATTAAATACACCTTTGCATCTCTGATCTAAAGTTATGTTTTGCTGTAAACTGCTTTGCATTTTTTTTAAAGGGATAGGTTACCCTGAGATGAAAATGTCATTTAAAACCTATATGACTTTCTTTCTTCTATGAAAAAAAGTAAAGGAAAAATGCATCATTCAGAACAGATTCGTGAAATATATGTAAGTGAAAAGATCGGAGTGAAAAGCATGTAAATCAGACATGAACAGAGTGGATGATATCCTTCAAAACTGTGTTCCAAGGATTTTGAAAACATGGGGGTGTGTAAACAGTGACTAAAGTGTCATTCTTTTAATTAATTATTTCATAATATGTAGAGTGAATAAACATTCTGTGGTGATTCAAAGTAAATCTACTTTTTTTTTTTTAGGAAAAGTAAACCAGTTCATAATAATAATAATTAGCTAAAATAATGAAATCGATTTTCAGATGTTTGTGTGGCTGGAAAACATTAGAAATTATTAATTTCACATTTGTGCTACCGTAGTCATATGTTTTAAAAACATTTTTGCAAGGATGTGAAAATTAGTCAATAAATAAGGTGTGTTATTTATTACAAGGTTCAGTTGAATGTTTGAATAATTTAACCTCAGCACACAACTTCTAACTGGCTACTAAGATAATTACTTGCACGTTTCTCACACCAAAATCACATCATGAATTTCATAATGGTATTATTTTTTTGAGTATCACTCTTGTGAACAGAAGCACATGAACTGATAACATATATATACCTACCTTGAATGCACTGCAAGTCACATAAATCAATTTCAGCCAAAAAGAGCATGTGTTTGTCTCATTAAAGGGATAGTTACCCAAAAATAAAAATTCTGTCATAAGCAGATTGAAGAAAAGAGCTTTGGAACAACCTCAGGGTGTAAATGATGACAATTTTCCTTTTTTGGGTGAACTAATTACTTCAAATGTTAACATTAGACTCACTAAATCCGTTATCACTTACCAAACAGAAGAATTTCTCCTAATTACAGTATTAATCTAATATTATTATTGTGTCATATAATATTATAATCAGTCACAGAAATATTTAGAGATTTTTTTTAACAATTTAGTCACAAAGGAACATACAAAAATAATCAACAACAAAATCAACAATGGCAAGAGTAGAATCTGTTAGCAAAATCACTCAATTGTAGTGCAATAATATATATATAGAGAGAGAGAGATAGATATAGATAGATATAGATAGATAGATAGATAGATAGATATTTAACATTTTCAACAAAAATTTGAGTAAATGCACAGTACAACTGCACACTCATGTAAACAAATCATAAAATGCAAAAAATAAAAATGTGCTGGTCACATATGCATTTCACAGAATACAGTAGGTACAGGTAATAGTATCTATTAGTATATATCTGTATCTTAATGAAGAGTGCAGTGCGAAGGGTTAATTTCAGCTGGAAACAAGCCTATGAGTTTGGTCATCTAGTATATTTACATCTGATTACACTTTCTGAATAAATGTGAAAAAAAGATTTAACAACTTTGTACCTTATTTACCCCTTTACCTTTGTTAAAGGTTCTAATATTACATTAAGGGTACATATTATTAATCTAAGATACTAATGAGTATTTTTTCAGGTCGGTAAGGTATAATGTTGTCCCAGCTCTTGTACATGTAGTCAATCACAGTGATTCTGTTTGATGAGTATTTACATTCACTAGCTTACTTTTTTTTTTAGTCATTAAAATTATAAAAATCTCTGCCTGTCACACTCTGCTTGGTAATGTTAAAGGTCTTTATAGCAATGAAGAATATTTTAATGCAGTTTTACCACAGACAGGTACAAATAATGAGCATTGATGCCTGATTTAAAAACAGCATCAACAAAACTAATATAAGGATTGTTAGAAATCTAAAAAATATCTGTACTATTGCATTGTCAGATGTATGAGCAATTTTTTGTTAGTAAGCGAAGCATAATTTTTTGCCTAAGATGTATTCGATGGTGCTGATACACAGTAAGACATGCTGAATGCTATAGGAGGAAGAAAATGAAGACAAAGGTTGGGTCATACCCTGGGCAACAGATATAAAAAAAAAAAAAGAAAAAAAAACCTTCCAGTGAATAATATCCATGGAAAGGCAATAACCTACACTGAAAGAATCAATTCATTGTTGCCTATGATTCAGTCTATTGCACATTCCAATAATATGTGACGATAAAAAAGTGCACAAAAATGCACTGTCAAAAAAAGATCAGTTTTTGCTTTTCCATTGTCTTTGAACCTGTCCAAATGCCTCACTGTGGAGTTTATGTCATTTCCCTTTTTTTTTTTTTGCTCATACTCTTCATTCGAAGGTAACAGGTCAGCATACAATTATCAACATAGCTAAAATTGCAGTTCCCCCATATATGAAAAAAAATTAAACAGAGCACACTGTCAAGTGAGGCACTTACACTTTCTGTCAGCAATTCAGCCACAGTCTCATTCTAACTGTAATGTTTCAACATATTTGTGTGACACCAGAGTGATAGGGCAAAAATGGCCTGTTTCAGCAGTTACTGATTGTGCAATTAAACTAACCTACTGACAATGCTGAAATATTAATTTTTCTATGCCTCTTCTATTTGTGCAGTGTTTAGGAAGCAGATCATTTTGGGGTGAAATATGATTTGGATGGGTTTCCTGACAGGTTTTCACCAATTTGGACAAAGCATCACTCCATTAACATCTTTTCTCATTATTCTTGTCTCTTCCACTTCATCTCTGCCTCCTCCTCATTCATCTCTCCTATTATGAGTAGTTGTGCAGCGGTTCACTGATTTTCATGCAGGCCCAGTGCACAGCTCTGAACAAAGTGGTCAGCACCAGGAAAATGAAAAATGCCCAGGATGCATAAATGCCCTTATATTCTGGTGCCTTCCACCATGATCCAGCCTACATAGAGAGAACAAGAACAGAGAAAAGAGGATTCTTGGTATTCTGAAATGATGATGCTCTTTGAAATAATGAACTCTAAAATGATTTTATTCTTACAATCAATCCTGCAGTCGTTATGATGAAGATCAAGCACAACAGGAAGCATATCAAACTCCGCTTTCTAGGGTACCTCTGGCCAATCGATGAACTATATGGTGAAAAAAATTACATGCTATTATTCTACTTGTAGTGTATGTATCTTTGTGGTTCTAAATGAAGGAAGTTCTATTGATAGTATTTAACATACACTTTTCTGCAGTGTGGACAGCGAGCCAATGTCCGATCTGTAAATTCTGTCCACTAAATCAACAACAGAGAGTCACAGTCACTGCTACAGTATTAAGGCTATTACTAAGGCAACGTAATTGAAAAAGATCTCTGAAATACTGTAAATGTGCATGAATGTGATGTTCTTACCAGAAAAGTGTTTCCACAGTGGCCACAGGAAACTCTGGCACCACTAAGCTGAGGATTCGGACTCCCAGCACCGGGATGAACTGGACCTAAATTGATAATTCGCTTACTAATCTCCAGCGCACACACACACACACACACACACACACACAAACATAAAACATTAAATAACACTATTTCTGGAAACTTTGACTTTGAACTGTAATTATCTTCAGACTTTATTGGTCTGTCCACAGATAAAACTTACCATGTTTTTGAATATACATTACGTTGTGAACAGTACTTGTCATATAAATTTTCTATTTTTGAAAGAAGTCTCTTATTCTCACCAAGGCTGCATTTATTTACTATTTTCATATATTTTCGAATGTAATTCATTTCTGTGAAGCTGAACTGTACAATTTAAAATAACACTTTATAACATATATATATATATAATGTTTTTAATCCAGAAATAATTATAATATACAGATTTGGTGCTCAAGTCTTATTATTGTCAAAGAAACCTGTTGTGCTGCTTATTATTTTTGTGGAAATTGTATCCATTTGTCAGGATTCTTTAAATACAATACTCAGAAGTACAGCATATATATATTATTGGTGTCAAACGATTAATCGCAATTAAATCACATCCAAACTAAAAGTGTTTGTTTGCATAATGTGTGTGTGTACTGTGTATATTTATTATGTATGTATAAATACACACTCATACAGCATATATTTTGAAAATATTTACCAGTATTTACATGTATATATTTATATATATGGTTGGATTGAAGATGGCGCCTGTGTTGGCTGGCCGTCTGCTGTCCGCTTCGTCGCTGCCGTTGGCATGCGTTTTTCTCTTTCTTATCTCCATTATGATCGCAAATTGCAATTCCACCCTCGTGTATGACCGCTTAACATTGCTTCACATTCGTAATGTGGTCATGGACTCTGCCTATGGTGATGTTAATGGACATAGAGCATTCCAATCGTCTTTTGCGATCCATCTCCCTATGTACCTGTGCAGTTGTCCTATGGATTTACTATAAAGGTAAATCAGTAGCAAAACTCGAGCGGTTGAAGATCTGAATGTGAGAACTTGTCATATTAATATTTGTATTTGTAAGTTAAAATTTACACTCATGGCTCTGATGTGAAGAGTTGAATCTTTCAATTTGCACACACAGACAATGATCAAAACACCCGTGTTTTGAATTGGAAGTTGTAGATTAATAGTTACAAATGTGTAGAATGACATTCACACAAAGAAAATGACATACACACATGTTTACGACATATTTACTTTTGCACTTTACTTCAGTTTCGCTGCACAACGTCAAGTCGGCACTTACAACCTCTCAGATCTGGAAGTACAAGTTCAAATCCTAGCGCTCTGACTTTTGCTACTCTTTTTGCGGTATTCTGTTGCAAAACTCACTTGTGCACTTGTATATGCAGATGTGAGAGAGCAGAGCTGGGGGCGGGGCTTTGGTGCGAATGAGAACATTTTATTGGTCGATGCCCGACCAATGAACAACGCCAATTGTTTTCACTGAATATCCTTAGCTTTGACAGGATTTTAAGACACTGCATTCATTTTGCCATTCAGGTATTATCTGGTAGACAAATAATGCAACATATTTTATATGTATATCCCACTGCATATCACTGTACCAGAGTTGCAATATAATGCTGTTTTTATTATTTTTATGTTCTGTAAAAAATAATTTAACATCTTCATTGGGTTAAATCCCTAATTTTCTTGTCAGTAATGAATCTTTTTAAATGCAACATTATTATTATAAATTTTTTTTAAATAAAAATCGAGTGTTTAATAATGTCTAAATGTACATTAAACAGCAAAACCTAAAAAATAAGCACTTATGACCAGAAATACTGTTTTGAGCAACTAGTAGAGCTAAATACATGTATTTATTAAACATCAACAAGGCCATCTAGTGTTTAAGCAATGGAATTGCATATGAATATTATCTTTCTTGTCACCAAATGCCTCTAATTTAAAGCGTGCCTCTTTGCACTGGAATTTAAACCTAAATACTCCAGTTATTGTAGTATAAATTATAACCATATTACAAAATGTTATATTTCAAATGGTCATTCATGGATCATAATTATTGCGCATATTATTTAGTACCATGATCTCTTCAAATTAACTAAACAGGACTGAGTTAACATGTAGTACAGTTATTTTATTGGTTAAAAGTTACACTTAATTGTTTAGTCACATTTAACTGCTAAGGAGGAGTATGAGAACATAATGCTGTTACATTTTCCAGTATAAAATGCTATTGTAATGCAAGTCATTAGTAAACGTAGTTATCCATGCATAATCAATGCACTTTAAGTGTTACAAATTACTAGAAATCGCTGCAAATATAATGAAACTACTGTCTGTCCCAATTAATACATTTCAAGCATATTGACAAAACGTTTAGTTTAGTACTATTGATAGCTCCATGAACCACGTGACCGCGTGCCGGTGAGATCAAAGCAAAGCAAAGTACAGCGAGTTTACTCTGCAATATGCAGTGGGATATACATATAAAATATGTTGCATTATGTTGCAATATGTTGCATTTGTCTACTAGATAATACCTGAATGGCAAAATGAATGCAGTGTCTTAAAATCCTGTCAAAGCTAAGGATATTCAGTGAAAACAATTGGCGTTGTTCATTGGTCGGGCATCGACCAATAAAATGTTCTCATTCGCACCAAAGCCCCGCCCCCAGCTCTGCTCTCTCACATCTGGATATACAAGTGCACAAGTGAGTTTTGCAACAGAATACCGCAAAAAGAGTAGCAAAAGTCAGAGCGCTAGGATTTGAACTTGTACTTCCAGATCTGAGAGGTTGTAAGTGCCGACTTGACGTTGTGCAGCGAAACTGAAGTAAAGTGCAAAAGTAAATATGTCGTAAACATGTGTGTATGTCATTTTCTTTGTGTGAATGTCATTCTACACATTTGTGACTATTAATCTACAACTTCCAATTCAAAACACGGGTGTTTTGATCATTGTCTGTGTGTGCAAATTGAAAGATTCAGCTTTTCACATCAGAGCTGTGAGTGTAAATTTTAACTTACAAATACAAATATTAATATGACAAGTTCCACATTCAGATCTTCAACCTCTCGAGTTTAGCTACTGATTTATCTCCATAATTTACCTAGAAGAAGGCGCCGGTGGAGGCGCGGCAAACGGGGTGGTGTCGCTGTTCGCCGGAAAACTGCGTTGGCTCGAGAGATCGCCGCGCGGCACCCGTCCTGCGAGTTGGGAGCCCGGGCTTGTGGACGTGGCACAGGAAGGTGTTTTCCTGAGGCTCAGTTCCAGCGGCCATGTGCGAGCATCCCAGTTATTATTTCCACGCATCGTCATGCGATGTCTCTTCATCCTCACCGTGGCGGAGTTAATTCAGGTAACCTCCGGCCTCTGTGTCGTGCAACAACACAGTCGGATAGTGACTCATCTGTACTAAAGATGGCCCTCATCAATGCACGATCCTTGATAAATAAGTCTTTCATCCTAAACGAACTTTTTACTGCACAAGCGCTGGACTTCCTCTGTATCACAGAGACATGGCTTAAACCTGGTGAATCCAGCTCGCTGGTTGAATTACTACCGCAGGGTTGTGACTTTCTAAATACCCCGCGCTGCTCTGGCCGTGGTGGGGGGTTAGTGACTGTTTTTAAAAACACATTTTCTTGTCAAATTTTATCTGCATCTTCATACGGCAGTTTTGAGGTGCAATTATTCCAAATACTACTAGCAAATCCTGTCACTATTGCATTGTTATATCGTCCTCCCAAATATAACTCAGAATTTATTAATGAATTTGCTGCATTTGTCGGAGACCTTGTCACTGCTTATGATAAAATACTGCTGCTTGGTGATTTTAATATTCATGTTTGCTGTGCATCTATAACCTTGTCCATGGAGTTTTTAAATCTTATTGAATCCTTTGACTTTGTTCAGTGGGTTTCTGGCCCCACGCATCAACAGGGTCATACTTTGGACTTGATTTTAACTCATGGTCTATCTGTCTCCGATATCACAATTAGCAATGCATATGCCTGTAATTTTTAATGTCCCATATTTTGGTCATTCACTAAAAACTCAGTCTATGGGGCATATGTCTCGTACCCTCAGTGCACATTCCAGTGAGGAGTTCATTGCTGCATTTCATGAGGTGTGGACTTCTTTTAAAACTGAATCTACTCTACATAACCTGGATGCGGATGAACATCTCAGTTATTTTAATTCCACCTGTGCTTCTATTCTGAACAGTATTGCACCTTTAAAGCTTAAATTTCGTAAATCAGTGCCAATTCCATGGTTTAATGACTCAGTGCGCTCTCTTAGGCAGGCTTGCCGGCAAGCCGAGCACAGATGGAAAAAAGACAAATTGCATGTTTCATACGAAATTATGCGAAACTCTCTTTCCTCATTTCAGAGGGCAGCTAAAGCTGCTAAGAGTAAATATTTCTCCGATTTAATTATGCTTAATAGAAATAACCCGCGTGTGCTGTTTTCCACTATTGACTCTGTGTTAAATCCACCTGTTAATCTTTTTCCTGAGCCTTCTGTCTCGCTCTGTGAAAGTTTCGCAAACTTTTTCACTAATAAGGTATTGGCTATTAGATCTAAGATGTCTCAGACAGGACATGATTTGCCAGAGATTCCACTATATTCCGTCACATGGTCTGTGTTTGAGCCACTCAGCTTTCAGGCCTGTAAGGAAATTGTGGATCGTCTTAAGCCTACATCATGCCTACATGATATTGTTCCATCACATTTCCTAAAACAAAATGTGGGTGCTATGGGTTCAAGCCTGCTGTCAGTCATTAACAAGTGCTTACATACGGGCACTGTTCCTGTCTGCGTCAAACAGGCTGTGATAACTCCTTATATTAAAAAACCTAATCTAGATCAATCATCTCTCTCCAGTTTTCGACCCATTTCAAATCTCCCTTTTATTTCAAAGATTATGGAGAAAGCAGTTTTGGTACAATTACAAACTTTCCTGTTAAATAATTCAATTAATGAAGTTTTTCAATCTGGTTTTAAAGCTTTACATAGCACTGAGTCTGCTCTTTTAAGAGTTCTTAATGACATATATTTTATCACAGATTCTGGCAAACCATTGGCTCTGATCCTCTTGGACCTAAGTGCCGCTTTTGACTTAGTAGACCACAGCATTCTTCTGTCACGCTTGGAGTCTTGTGTAGGACTTCGGGGTTCTGTCTTACAGTGGTTTCGCTCTTATCTGTCAGATAGATGTTTTACTGTTCAGTTAGGTCAATATTCATCCTCTAATAAACCGCTTAATTGTGGTGTCCCCCAGGGATCAATCCTTGGGCCGGTGTTATTCTCTCTATATTTACTTCCTCTGGCCACTATCTTTAAAAAATATGTTGTCTCCTTTCATTTATATGCTGACGACACCCAACTTTACCTTCCCCTGCAATGCAATAATGATTCTTCTCTTCAGCCACTGTTAGACTGCCTGAATGATCTTAAGGCATGGCTTTCCCTCAATTTTCTTCATTTAAATGAAAACAAAACTGAGTTTATTCTGTTCGGCCCCAAGGAAAACTGCGATTTTGACCTTGACCTCGGCCCTCTCACCCCTTATAACTCAAAGTGTGTTAGGAATTTGGGCTTCTTATTTGATTCAAATTTAAAATTTGATAAACAGATTTCTGCTGTAGTCAAGTCATGTTTTTACCAATTTCGCCTTCTCAGTAAAGTAAAATCCATTCTTTCAAGAAATAACTTAGAAATAGCCATTCATGCCTTCATTACCTGTAGGCTTGATTACTGCAACTCATTGTACTATGGCAGTACTCGGGCATCTATCTCCCGCCTACAGCTAGTTCAGAACGCAGCCGCTAGATTGCTTGCTGGGAAGCGTAAGTTTGACCATATAACACCTGTTTTAATGTCCCTTCACTGGCTACCAGTCAAGTACAGGATTGAGTTTAAAATTGTATTATTTGTTTACAAAGCTTTGAATAACCTGGCACCGCAATATTTAACTGAACTTTTGGTTCCTTATACACCATCTAGAAACCTGAGATCCAGTGACCATGGCCTCCTAACAGTCCCTAAAGTAAAACTAAAAAAACGTGGCGATCGATCTTTTGCTGCCGCAGGCCCGAAGCTATGGAATAGCCTTCCGATGTTTATTAGGCATGCCCCGTCTATCTACATTTTTAAAACTCAGCTAAATTCTCCATGGCTTTTAACACTATATAGCTATTTTCAGCTATATTATTACTGCTCGCTTGTTCTTTTTTTGTATTATATATGCATGCTGTATCTGTTTTATTTGTTCTACTGTGTTTCTTTGATTGCTTGTGAAGCACTTTGGTCAACCTTGGTTGTGTTTTAAATGTGCTATATAAATAAATGATTGATTGATTGATTGATCCATAGAATTTATATCATATATAAATATTTTTTATATATAAATGTAAAATTTTTCTTAAATATATGCATGCGTGTATTTACATGTACATAATAAATACACACAGTACAGACACACATTATGCAAACAAAAACTTTTATTTTGAGTGTGATTAATCATTTGACAGCACTAATATATATATATATATATATATATATATATATATATATATATATATATATATATATATATATATATATATATAAAACTGTCAATTCAATGCATCCTCTCTGAATAAAAGTAGTACATTTGTACCGACCACAAACTTTAAATGGTTGTGTAGTCATAACTCAGCTTCATAGTATATATCTGATACCATCAATGATCCATGGGATGTTCCTAATACTTTGTCGTAAGGCTCATGAGGGTGAAAAGTCTCTCACCAGTATGGTCGAGGGCAGGCGATCCTCTGCGAGGTGACTTTGCAGATGAGAAGACAGTTACATGGACACCTCACATACTTCTTTCCTGCTGGAGCATTCTTTATGGGCTAGATAAAACAGGAAGTGAGGACACAGTCTGAACTTTCTCTTAAATTTCAGTTTTCAGCACCACATCTAATAAATGGAATCCTAAATGAATTTGCTTGTTAACTCACTGTAGCTTCATTGCAGACACTGCATTTGACCACATGCTGGTGGATTTTGCCCTCCACGCTGATAAGTGACTGACAGACTCTACAGCTGATGACGGTAGCACTGCCACTCTCCGGAGAACCCAGCGGGGAGTACGGTGGAGGAGCCTCTCCCAGCATCGATGCGGGAGGAGCTGACGGGAATCCTGGGAAATCTGGGATGGAAAGAGAACAGCAGAGGATGTAAGCAGGTGGCAGAGAGAGAAAGAGAGAAAAAAAGAAAAGCATGACCGTACTGCATTTAACGATTTCCTTTCTAATATTATTAACTCTCTATTGCATGCATTATCAAATCAATGTTTAAAAGAAATTGACATAAAATAGACCTCATTACTAATAATATTGGTAAAGGGGTCATATGATGCTTTTTTAAAAATCATTATTTTGTGTATTTGGTGTATCAGAATATGCTGACATGCTTTAATGTTCAAAAAACACATTCTTTTTCAAATACTGTACTGTGAATTATTGTAGGTCCTCTTTGCCCCGCCTCTCTCAAACACATCGTTTTCTACAAAGTCCCTCCTTCTAACAAGCGCAGTCTGCTCTGATTGGCCAACTGACCCAGTGCACTGTGATTGGCCAAACACCGCAAGCACTCGTTGGAAATATAATGCCCCTTTCCATAATCCCGAGTTTCATCTTTTAAAATAAATTTAAAGACAGTTAAAAATGTCCTTAGTTTTACCATCAGTTCAAGCAGTTCAAAAGGGGAACAGAGTCGGGTGACAGACACAGTGATGAAGCTCTTATGTGTTTGCAGTACACAAGCCACGAATGGTTGACTCCACTTTGTGACCCTTTCTCTCTCTCTTTCTTTCTTTCTCTTTCTTTCTTTCTCTCTCTCTCTCTCTCTCTCTCTCTCTCTCTCTCTCTCTCTCTCTCACACACACACACACACACATACACACACACAAGACGTGCAAAACTTTGAACAGTCAATAGCAAATACTTAACCTAATACATACAGTAGCTGATTCAGAAGCCCCAGATTGTCGTAGCAAAGTCAGAATTACCTCCTTTCCTAGGTTCCCGAAACTAGGGAAGTTCTAAGCGGCCATGCTTTATAATTTTTTTCCTTTTTGTTTTCTCGTTATAATGACTTAATTTTCTCGTTATCTCGACATAACGAAAGTCGTTTTCTCGTTATAACGACTTAATTATCTCGTTATCTCGACATAACGAATGTCGTTTTCTCGTTATAACTTAATTTTCTCTAATAAGTTACAAAACTGCGCCAGCAGGTGGCACTATAGACCTGAGTATAACTGATGGGGTGTTGTACACTGTACGCGGACCTTCCTCGTGATCGCTATAATTTGTGCAGTCTTGTTCATTACTGACATTTAATTAATTCATAAATGTTAAATTCTTTAATCAACATGATTATTTTGTGTATTAAGTTCTTGCTAGATGCATGAGTTTCACCAACGCGTTCTGGGTCATAAAATAACTGCTTATCAAAACCAAGGTTGATGTCACTGTATTCTGTTTGCACCTATATCTTTATTTGTGCTTCTTTTAGGCACATGATTAGGTAGATAATAAGCAGAAATGTTCTGTGTATCTACAGTAGGACAGGATTTAACAATGTAGGCTATTTGTGATGTGCTTTTTTTCCTTATTATTAATCTTTATTGTTAACCATATTGATGAGAAATGTGATGTATATGTAAAATGCATAGGCTAATTTAATTAATTTTGTTCTATAATGTTGTAATCGTTTTTTTTTCTGCACACACACACATGAACGATCTTTTCAAACAGAAGCTTGTAACGCACATGATATCTGCCACAGCATATAATGACTAATATAAATTACAAATTATATATAATTTTATTTCAAATAAATGGAAAATTAAAAGTGAGTTTAATCCAAGCAGCTCAAGATCTTAGAATAGTTCTGCATCCTTCTGAAGGCACTCCGTCTGTGTTTGCGGTGTTGCCATTTAAACATGTTAATTACAACCCGAGTTCCGGAAAAGTTGGGACGTTTTTAAATTTTAATAAAATGAAAACTAAAGGAATTTCAAATCACATGAGCCAATATTTTATTCACAATAGAACATAGATAACGTAGCAAATGTTTAAACTGAGAAATTTTACACTTTTAACCACTTAATTAACTCATTTAAAATTTAATGCCTGCTACAGGTCTCAAAAAAGTTGGCACGGGGGCAACAAATGGCTAAAAAAGCAAGCAGTTTTGAAAAGATTTAGCTGGGAGAACATCTAGTGATTAATTAAGTTAATTGATATCAGGTCTGTAACATGATTAGCTATAAAAGCTTTGTCTTAGAGAAGCAGAGTCTCTCAGAAGTAAAGATGGGCAGAGGCTCTCCAATCTGTGAAAGACAGCGTAAAAAAATTGTGGAAAACTTTAAAAACAATGTTCCTCAACGTCAAATTGCAAAGGCTTTGCAAATCTCATCATCTACAGTGCATAACATCATCAAAAGATTCAGAGAAACTGGAGAAATCTCTGTGCGTAAGGGACAAGGCCGGAGACCTTTATTGGATGCCCGTGGTCTTCGGGCTCTCAGACGACACTGCATCACTCATCGGCATGATTGTGTCAATGACATTACTAAATGGGCCCAGGAATACTTTCAGAAACCACTGTCGGTAAACACAATCCGCCGTGCCATCAGCAGATGCCAACTAAAGCTCTATCATGAAAAAAGGAAGCCATATGTGAACATGGTCCAGAAGCGCCGTCGTGTCCTGTGGGCCAAGGCTCATTTAAAATGGACTATTTCAAAGTGGAATAGTGTTTTATGGTCAGACGAGTCCAAATTTGACATTCTTGTTGGAAATCACGGACGCCGTGTCCTCCGGGCTAAAGAGGAGGGAGACCTTCCAGCATGTTATCAGCGTTCAGTTCAAAAGCCAGCATCTCTGATGGTATGGGGGTGCATAAGTGCATACGGTATGGGCAGCTTGCATGTTTTGGAAGGCTCTGTGAATGCTGAAAGGTATATAAAGGTTTTAGAGCAACATATGCTTCCCTCCAAACAACGTCTATTTCAGGGAATGCCTTGTTTATTTCAGCAGGACAATGCAAAACCACATACTGCAGCTATAACAACAGCATGGCTTCGTCGTAGAAGAGTCCGGGTGCTAACCTGGCCTGCCTGCAGTCCAGATCTTTCACCTATAGAGAACATTTGGCGCATCATTAAATGAAAAATACGTCAAAGACGACCACGAACTCTTCAGCAGCTGGAAATCTATATAAGGCAAGAATGGGACCAAATTCCAACAGCAAAACTCCAGCAACTCATAGCCTCAATGCCCAGACGTCTTCAAACTGTTTTGAAAAGAAAAGGAGATGCTACACCATGGTAAACATGCCCCGTCCCAACTATTTTGAGACCTGTAGCAGAAATCAAAATTGAAATGAGCTCATTTTGTGCATAAAATTGTAAACTTTCTCAGTTTAAACATTTGCTATGTTATCTATGTTCTATTGTGAATAAAATATTGGCTCATGTGATTTGAAAGTCTTTTAGTTTTCATTTTATTAAAATGTAAAAAACGTCCCAACGTTTGGTGTACTGTCTCTGGAAAAATCAACAGTGATTGATCAGCCTTTATTTATTTACAGTATTGTAGACATTATTACCTAGGCGAAACAAAATATGCTGAAATATATGCTACAGTAAGAGCGCCTGCATGGCTGTCCATCAGATGCCTGTCAAAGTTGAGTTCGTTACTATAGCAACAGTAAAACTGTCATGTCGTTATAACGAGAAAACAAACTTTCGTTATGTCGAGATAACGAGAAAATTAAGTCGTTATGACGAGAAAACGACTTTCGTTATGTCGCGATAACGAGAAAATTAAGTCATTATAATGAGAAAACAAAAAGGAAAAAAAATTATAATGCAGGGCCGCTTAGAACTTCCGTACGAAACAGTCGTTCATAAAATGTGTTGCTGTTCAGTTCTGATTCCATCTACTTTCGGAAGGCCAAATAAAGTGCTTTTTGCTTTCGACTAGAAACACACAGAATTCCCTGACATGGCTGCTTCGACACTAACTGCAGATACTGAAACCACGCCTAAGCAAATATTTCCATATAGTGACATAGACATGTGGGGGCGTGTTTGAATGAGCTGTTTTTGGGGGCGTGGCAGAGTCTTAACTTTGATAAAGAATATCTCTTTGGATTTGAGACTTTAGTCTTTGCAACTTTACAGATCTTCTTTATGCACCAAGAGCTTGTAACACTCAAAAGGGAAAGGGAAAATTTAAATTGCATGACCCCTTTAAGCTAAATATTTGTATGCCGCCTTTGACAATGAAAACAAAATACAACTTTTTAATTAATTTTTAATTTAAAGAAAATGAATTTGTTAAACAGAACAACATTGTGTGTAGATAGTTAAGCCGTCAAAAATTTTAAAAAGTAGTCAACAGTTTTGACTGTAAGGCTCAGACTGTGCCAGAGTAAAAGTACTTAAAATAATAAACTGATTAGAGTGAGGGCAAAAATCAGGATTCCTTCAGTCATGTGATTCAGGTGTACTGTCTATCTGCCACTAATCTATTTGTAATGTGCTCAGGATCTGCAGACTGCAGATTACGGCAGGTTAAATCAAATGATCAAGATATGCAGACATACTGTGCTCTAAATAAATCCAAATGAAAGTAATAAATAATAGTATTCTAAATAGTGCTCTGCCAACCTAGACATCATGTGAGTGTGTGGATCACAGGCGCGTTCGAAGGCTCCAATCGGACTGAATCGAATCGAATTCGCCTACGATGCCCAAAAATGCAGTGTAGGTAGAAAGCTCAAAAGGCTCTCTGTCAGTCCGGATCAGGTTTGACTTACTCTGTGGTTTGCTCGGAGGTCGATAGGGCTCATCTCCAGGTAACAGCCAGTTCAATCCATCGCGACTGTCCAATAGCAAAGGCGATCGCTCACCGTCAGCCATGCCTTAAATAAGCCCAAGCCCCCAACAAAATCCCACTGTGGACGTAGGGTCCGCTGCTAGTAAATGTTGTTGTGGGGAGGAAAAGTGATGCGTGAAAGTAACGCTCCAGGAAGCGTCACATGATCACATGATTTTTGCTAACAGGAAGTCGACCACAAAAATAACAACACAAGCACGTGATCACGGATTGGGCCAGTAAGCGAAGAGCTCAAAAGTAAGGGTTGAAAAGATTTCCTGAATAATAAAACACAACAATCTATATTTAACACTACTGGTTTATTTCCACTCAAACTTGCAATTTTCAAGCGAAAAAGACAGAATATGAAAAGATGTATTTAACTTCCCATAAATCAGTGCAGCATTAGACCAAAAAACAAAAAAACCCTGGAACACAAAACCGGATAAATTACAATAAATATCAATGTAAACATTTTCAGTATACAAGTTGATCTGTTATGTACACACATCCCTCAAGCTGTCCATAAAACAGCAAAAACATTAACATTTCAAACAAAACAAAAAAACAAGCACTTTAACAAAACTAGTCCAGTAACCTGAAAATGTCAGAAATTAAAATGATAAAATACGTATTTACAATCCTTATGTAAAATGGAGTACAGTCCATGTACTCAAACAAACACAATGAAAACAATGAATGTGTCCTTTTGCATTCACCTCAAATAAAGTCAACACAGCTGACCTTGTGAGTGTGTGCTCACATTCCTGTGTGTGCCAAAAAGTGGTTAAGTAACAAATTTTATACTGGTTACAGGTTAATATACTGCTTTAACAATTTCAAACAAGATACTTCTGAGAGAAAATCCACTAATACTCAAAGAGTTAATGTTGAATTAAAAAATCCAAATCAATGTCCTGGGTTAGCTGTATGAAGATAAATCATTAAGATGAACAGAAAAAGTCAAAAAGATTCAGGTTTGTAAAAGTATCTTGTTAACGTGATGTGACGTGTGGAAAAATATGGTGTCCCACACTCGGAAGTATCTTGTAACAGAGTATTGTTATAAGTAGGGCTGGGTGTCTTGTCTTTGATTACTAAGGGTAAATCTCAAAGTCAGTGAGCCAAAAAACATGCAGCATGCTTTATGTGCTTAAATCAGTGATTGGCTCTGACGAGGCATCAAGGAAAACACGTTATGGGACCATTCGTGCCCACTGTAGCAACATAAGACAATTTCTAAAATATATACTATGCTTTTACTCAAAACTAAATTTAAACCACCACTGAGTGTTTTTAATAATTTCCAATTGTGATCTAATGAGGGTTTTGGTCATATAAGGTGGCAGAAATATTTTATTTATAGCCTTTCATATCAATCTAATCGCCTCACCTGTTTAGCAGTTTTCACGTAAACACACTGTATTGTTATAAAAAAATAGGCAGAATCTAATTATAATCACATACAAATTATATACTGTCATAATTGCGTATTGAAAGTCAAGGTATCGGTATTGATAATGTTTGAATGGTACCCAGCCCTAGTTACAAGACTGTGTGAGAAGCGGTAAGCAGAAGTCGGTATACAAAAACACTCACACAGCAGCACTTTTCCTTCATCAATCCCCATAGCTGAAATTTGCACCTTAGTAACGTAATATTCAGTGTCCTAAACACAATGTGATACTGACGAAACGTTCAAATGAACTGATGGAAAACTGGTATGTGTTACACATTGTAATCAGGAAGTGCTGAATAACTGATGCCGCCAACAGAAGGAGGGGAGGAATAGAGCGGGAACAACCAACATATTATAGAACCTGTAAATATAAGAAAAATTATTCCATTACATTCAACATCATTCTGAAAAAACATTTACAGAAAAACACATTTTTGTTTTGTTTTAAATAACATTAAACATTATTTCTCCATTTGTAACAGCGACAGTGATACAACTCTAACAAACTTGCAGGATAAAAACATACTGTACATAGTTCAACTCACCACGTCCAAAAACCTCCCTCAGCAAAGCAATTTTTGGCTTTCTTGTGTGTGTAATGTGTGTCTGGTGGGTGTTGTTGGGTTTTTCTTTCATTAGCCTGTTCCTCATCTGTTCAATGGGTGTCTCATCTGTTATAATGGACACCAGCTTGGGACAAAAACAACAGAGACAGAAAATGACAGATCAACACATGCAAAAACACATTTAAATTTAAACAATTACATGAATAAAATTTACATAAATAAGATTTTCCTGAAGAAAATATTAGTGTTTAGAAAGCTGAAAGAAGTTTTAGGCAAGCTTAGGTTTATACTGTAGTTTAAAAAGAGCCACTCTGCACTAATCACTTCATTCATTCTATCGTTCTGTCAACTGTGCAATGAGAATCAATACAACACAACATTATCATTGCAATTTAAAGGTGGCTAAAGATTCAGAATTCAAATAAAAAAGTAAAACAATGACAAGTAGCTTTCCAATATGAAATATTATAATTATGTCTTTGCTGTTGATGAATATTCATACATTTACTTCTCATTTAAATTTATGCATTTAGCAGACGCTTTTATCCAAAGCGAATCACAGTGTATTCAGGCTATCAATTTTTACCTATCAGGTGTTCCCGGGGAATCGAACCCCCAACCTTGCGCTTAATAGCACAATGCTCTACCAATTGAGCTACAGGAACATTTACAAATCTTGCACTAAGAAAAAAATTATTTAAAGGCAATCTGTTACCAACATTCTTCAAACGATCTTCTTTTGTGTTCCACAGTAAAAGAAATGCAACAAGGTGAGTTTCATTTTGGGTGAATGATGCCTGTTTGTCGTACTACTTTTAATGAAGATGATTATGTGCTGAGCACTGACAACTTACTTTCAGCTTCTTTTGCATGTCGGCTTGCTGAATTGATACCCAGCTACTCAACTGTGGTGATGCGTGTTGCATTAGCACTGTCATACCTGGCTATGACATGTCATATAGCAGGGATAGGCAACTCCGGTCCTGGAGGGCCACTATCCTGCAGAGTTTAGCTTCAGCCCTCATAAAAAACTCACCTGCCTGTATCTATCTAGTAATCCCGAAAACACTGATTGCCTTGTTCAGGTGTGTTTAATTAGGGTTGGAGCTAAACGCTGCAGGATAGTTGGCCCTCCAGGACCGGAGTTGCCTATCCCCGTCATATAGCCTATAAAACGCTCTCACATGTTTATTATTTTAACATTTTGGGAGGGGCTAAATTTACATATGTGGTTTCAATAACCAGATGCATTTACACTTGTCCAGTTTCATCTGAAATGCATCCCAGACCACCTCCTGAAGTGGTTTGAGCGATCAGATTCATATTAGTCTCGAAAGCATTTAGGAGGGCATTTACACCTGGTCTTTTCAGGATCAGATAGCTATGTGACCAAGTGTTAACAGGCCACTGTAACACTTAATGTAATTACAATACCGTGACTGTGTGAAAGTTTTTTAAAGTTAAACTATAATGTCAACATATGGTTCATATAATGCATACCTGATCATAAAATATCACCAAGACAAAAACTCCAAAAAGTATTGACTCCACCAGCAGAATGATATAATGTGCCCTGTGAAACAAATGGCCAAGAACAGTGTTATATTTTATACTAACATATACAGTACCTCAGAAGGAATTTGTGACTTACACAATGAGATGTTTGCTAGGAGCTTCTTCTTCTTCATCTCCATCTCTCTCTCTTTCACTCCTTATTCTCCACACCCATGCTGACACCACAAGCGCCATGGAATACAAGCTGGCCATGCCTAAAGAGACACACAGAAACAACCAGTGTATGTACCTCAGCACTAACATTTGCATCCAACATAGCATTGTTTTTTGCAATGTAAAATAGAATATGTGAGTTTTTGTTTAAGACATTCTTAAAATGAAATAAAAAGTCTGCCATCATTTCATGTCGTTCCACATTTGTTACACTTTGTCTCATTGACTTTCATAGTAAGGATAAAAATACAATGGAAGTCAAATGGATCCATAAACTGTCTGGTTACCAAGACTTTTGAAAATATCATCTCTCATGATCCACAGGAGAAAAAAAGTCATACAAGTTTGGAATGACATGAGGAAGAATAAATGATGACGGTATAGCGATTTCCTTTTGAGCTATCATTTTAAAACTCACCTGTGTAGAAGAGGAACTGAATGAAGTATTTCTGATTGAGCTCTCCAACACAGTTATTGATCCTATAAAAGAGCAAACATATATACAAATGCATTCATCAGAACAAAGCAAAAATATGACGGTGCATTATATCCAAAAATACATTATATATGTTATAGCACAAGTATACTGCAAACACTTATTCTACTTTAAAAACACCCAGTCACTACAAAGTCTGAAATACAAGACATACGAATATATATTCAATTTGGCCACTAGTGAATGATGAGAGACTGACCACGGGCAGTGATGGTCCATTCTCCTGATGCAGCGCTGACAAACTCTGCAGTGATGGGCACGAGGAGGCCGATACGTCTCACAGCGTCTGCACACTGTCCAGCCCTCACAGCCCTGATGAGAACAATACAACAATTAAAGACATGTCATAGAGCAAATGCACTGTGAAATAAGATCCAAGGCAAGTAAATAGAATATACACACTATGTGAAAAAGCTTAAAGGACCACTATTCAATCAATATAACAACTACATCATAAACAGAAAAGTAAAAATAGAAAGTAACATTTGCTAAATAGTTGATAGATCTACACGACATGAATACAACTTCAATGCCATTACAAGAGTAGAGAGATCAGCAACACTCACTCTGTCATTTAGACGGTTGGACTGGGACCTCAAGTCAGAGAAATCAATGGCTGTCTCAGGTAGAGGAACCATACCTGTGATAATGAATGGTTAAAGTTTACACTGATAGCTTTTCTTAACCAATGTAAAGCCTGACATATGAAATAATAGTCAGAATTTTTTTTTTTTACAGAACACTTTATTGAACCTTTAGACAATATATATATATTTAAAAAATAAATCTAAAAGTATGCATATGCGTGTTATGTTTTGTATAATATATATTACATCAGGAAATTATGGTCCATGTAGTATAATATAGTGAGAATATGGAACTCATATTCGAGGAAAAAAAGCATTTACACTTTTATTTAGAGGCCAAACCGAGCATAAATATACAATGGAGTTGAGATGTTATTTATAGGGCCATAAATTTAGATGAAATTCTGTTTTAACTGTGGGGGCAATGTATATAATGCAATGCAATAGAACATCCTCAAATCTGGCTCGTGAGATCCACTTTCCTGCAGATTTTAGCTCCAAACCTTATCAAAAACACCTGAGTTTGCCAATCAGTGTCTTCAGGATAATTCAAGTATAGGTCTCTGCAGGAAAGTAATGGGAGTTACCAGATCAGGGGGTTTTACACCATACCTGATTGGTTTACGTCATAGTGACATTAGGTTTTGGGGTGGGTTAGGTAAGGGGGATCATTTAGATTGCATGATTTAGAAACACCTAGCAGATTGAAAACACCCACAAGCTGATAAACGCCCACTTTTGCTCTGCAGAGAACTAAGTCTCGGATAATTAGAAAATCACAGGTAGGTTTGATTAGGGTTGGAGCAAAACTCGGCAGGAAAGTGCATCTCGCGAGGCAGATTTGAGGATCACTGCAATAGAACTATCCTCGATAATCTGCTTTATCATATTTAATTCTTGCAGTTTAAAATGATTTATACAAACTGATTGTCTGGATAATCAAGTAACCCTAAAGTGATCATGGTCATTTTGAAATTCTACTTATAATATAAAAGTATCCTTACATTTACTTTATAAATACTACTGAAGATTTTGCAAAAAGATGTCTATCGTGACCTGAAAGTGGACATTTTTACAATCACACTAAGAAGCCTTTTACCTCTTAAAAAAAAAAAAAAAGTCTAAAATAAAACTTTTAGGATGGAAGGCATGTACTAGATCAGGGAACACCAATCTCGGTCCTGGAGGGCCGCTGTCTTGCAGAGTTTAGCTCCAACCAGCTCCAACACACCTGTTTGAAAATCTCTCTGACTTTCAAACAGGTGTGTTGGAGCTGGTTGGAGCTAAACTCTGCAGGACAGCGGCCCTCCAGGACCGAGATTGGGGACCACTGTACTAGATTGTGTATAACATTTTTTTAGCCAAGTTTTGATCATGTTGATAATATAGAACACCTGGAAATTCATTCATCAAATATAATACAGTAGACTTATTGGCTTTAAAACACCGTCTACAATAAAAGAAACACCTTAGAAAATGAGTTTGACCCATTTAATAAGAGAGAGCACTCACCAGGATCAGAGAACACTGCCTTTGAATGGCAAGCCAGCAATAGTAATAGAATAATATTAAACACAGATCCATGGAGAGTGCACCATACACTAAAAAGAGAAAATAGACAGCACGTTAAAATACTCAAACATATTTAGCATTAAAAAATGTCAGCGGTATATATATATATATATATATATATATATATAGTATAAGGCACGATGGCTTGTTAACTTCAGGTGAGATAGCCTGAAACCTACAACATACTACGTTAACGTTACTTTAACAAGAGACAAAAAGAAAGTGTAACGTTAGTAAACACACGTTGAATGATGCGAAAGTCTGACAACGACGCTAGTACTCGTTGCAAGAAGTTCAAACGCACTGTTAAAAACATTTCGCGAGAAAACATGACAGAACGCTAATAAAATTTGGCACTCACATCGTTATGAACGACTGTTGTTATGGGTGATTCTAAAAGGAACTATCATAAAGCGATGATCTCATGAGCGGCGGCGGATGTTACGTGAACCAAACGCTGGCTCTTTAGATCTTGGTTCACACGGTACTCACCTTCCAGAATACGCGGGGATCAGGACATACTGAATCACCACATAATCGGCGTAAAAGACGCTGAAATAAGTTAAAATGAGACAAATAAAGCCACACGGGTCTCGCCGACAGCGAAACGCAGCCATCTTTCCATCATGTACGGTCTTCCTGATGACGTCATAAATTGACGAGCGTTACGCATCTCGTGGTGTCCGTCAACCGCTTTCATTAATTCTGACCACCTGTGAACTTGTGTATTTTTGTCTGGCGTCTACTTATACTTTTTTTTTTTTTACAATTAAAAAACAAGCACAAACTTTCGAGTTACTTTTTCGTTTTAAAAGGAATGTCCTCACAGACTCTTAGATGTTTAAGCACAATGTTTATTATAAAAAAAATAAAATTCACACAGATTGTCCGATTGATGAACATTTTTATTTTAATTTCAGATCACAGAACAACTAGCTTCTCATTAAGCGCGATCTGAGCTTGAGCAAGGTTCGCCAGGTAGGTCACCATCAACAGATCCTGCAAGAAAACAGAAGAGTCTGAGCACATCAGAAACACCAGCACACAACAACAGTTCAGTCTTTACAGGTTTTTAGTGATGGTTCAAAGATTACTTTTTTAGTGATTTCCTGGATAAAACTTTCTTTAAAATCATTTGGATTCTGGCAGACTGGCTGAAGTACCATTAAAAACCATATGTGAACCAGTTGGATCAAATCACTGAAATTTACTTTAAAGAATCACTATGACTATCACTATAAACAATTTCCTTTTGCAATGACTAACTAATGATATATTTTCGAACAACTACAAATTCATTTTTTCACTAAATGAATTTCATGGAAATATATATAAGTTAAAATGTATTAATTCCGTGTTTTTCATGACTGTGGAAACCCTGATATTAAAGCATGTCAAGCATACAGAATATCATATTGTACTGAATGCCACTCACATTAATGTTGGAGTTCAACATGCTCTCAAAGTCTTCTGCTGTGATCTTCGGCACTTTGTTCACCAGATCCATCAGGTAACGACCAACACTGTTATCTGCCACCAGCTTACCAGACTAGAGAGAGAGAGAGAGAGAGAGAGAGAGAGAAAAAACCTTTTGAGTTATTAGTAAGATCTTGTGTCACCATCCTACAAGACGTGCCGATCATACTTGCGGCTTCTTGAGAAATTTTATATGTATTTATCATAAATGCATAAAATAATAATTAAATACACATTGCAAACATTAAACTACAGGTGCATCTCAGAAAATTAGAATATCATGGAAAAGGTCTTTTTTTTGTAATTTAATTTAAAAAAAGCTAACTTTCTTATATTCTAGATTCACTGCACACAAACTGAAATATTTCAGAGTTTTTCTCTTTTAATTCTGATGGTTACAATTTACAGCATGGGAAGATTAAAAATTCAGTATTTAAAAAAAATTTGAATATTCAATTTTGAGCTTGATTAATTTTTATTTAATTTTCTTGGGCTAGTTTAGAACATGCAACCAGAATTATGGGAAAGACTACTGACTTCACAGTTGTCCACAAGACAATCATCAACACCCTGCACAAGGAGGGTAAGCCACAGGAGATCATTGCTGAAAGGGCTCTTTCACAGAGTTCTTTATCAAAATATATTCATAGAAAGTTGACTGGAAGGAAAAGTGTGGTAGGAAAAGTTGCACCAGCAACAGGGATGTCCACAGCTTCGGGAAGCATGTCAGGAAAAGCCGATTCAAGAACTTGGGAGAGCTTCACAAGGAGGAGCGGACTGAAGCCGGAGTCAGCGCATCAAGAGTCGACTCACTCAGACGTCTTTAGGAAAAGGGCTACAGCTGTCACATTCCTAGAACCAAGCCATTCCTGAACCAGAATAAAAATGTCAGAAGCATTTCACATGTGGTAAGGAGAAAAATAACTGGACTGTTGCTCAGTGGTCCACAGTCCTCTTTTCAGATCAAAGTACATTTTGCATTTCATTTGGAAATGAAGGTCTGGAGTCTGGAGGAAGATTGGAGAGACACAGAATCCAGAAGTCCATTGTGAAGTTTCTGAAGTCAGTGATGATTTGGGTGCCGTGGCGTCTGCTGGTCTTTGTCCATTGGTTTTATCAAGTCCAAAGTCAATGCAGCTATCTACCAGGAGATTTTGGAGCACTTTATGCTTCCATCTACTGACAAGCTTTATGGAGATGCTGATTTAATTTTGCAGCATGACTTTAGCACCTGCCCACAGTGCCAAAACCACTTACAAGTGGTTTGCTGACCATGATATTACTGTGCTTGATTGGCCAGCCAACTCACCTGACCTGAACCTCACAGAGAATCTGTGGGGTATTGTGAAGAGGAAGATAAGTAACATCTGACAAACAATACAGAGGAACTGAAGGTCGCTATAAAAGCATCCTGGGCTTCAATAACGCCTCAGCAGTGCCACAGGCTGATCGCCTCCATGCCACGCCGCATTGAAGCAGTCATTCATGCAAAAAGGAGCCCCAACCAAGTACTGAGCGAGTAAAGCAGTAAACCTGCTTTGGAGATCTTGAACATTTCTGTTTTGTAATTTCTTTTTTATTGATCTTTGTGAAAATTTTCTAAATATATTTTTTAATTTTCCCAAGCTGTAAGACATAACCATAAGAATTCAAACAAAAACAAAAAACTCTTGAAATATTTTAGTTTGTGTGCAATGAATCTAGAATATAAGTTTGCTTTTTTGAATTAAAAATTACAAAAAATAAAAACTTTTCCATGATATTAAAATTTGTATACTCATACATTTAAATTGTATACAATTCTATTACGCATTACACTATACACTATGTACATTGAAATACTGTAATATTTAAAGTAAATAGTTTTAGTCTAAATTACATATACAGTAATATATAAATTAATAAAATATACATTTATACTATATGTATTTTATTTATACACACTTTATAATATGCTTTCATCATTGATAAATGCTTGGTAAGAAAAGCCCTTTAAATTAAATTACTCTTAAAGCTGTAAGAAGATTAGACAAAGTTCAAACATACATGAAATCGAAATATATAATTTTTGCGCATTTGGCATGCTGTCCAGAGGGAGGGCTCCAAGCCTGGAATTGGCCCGAAACCAAGGCACCAACCGCCGCCGCCTTTACTGACGAGATGCACATGATCATATCGTTCGATATATGGTCCAGCCCTACCTGAACGTGCTCCTCCCGAACTTTGTTACATAAAACTTCAATTGAAGTTATGTCCAAGAAAGACACTCACCAGTACATCTTCTATATATGTGAGCACTGTGGACAGCATTTCTTGTACGCGTCCTGCTGCACCGGCCACCTGGGCCAGGTCTGTGGTCAGTCCGTTGGTACGACTGGGAGACTCACGCGTCCTCTGTAGGAGCTCAACTATAGAGAGGGGCGTTTAAACCATTATGAGAATGTGCTCAAAAGAAAATGTGCTATTCTTAAAACATGCAACTATAACAACAATCTGATTCAAAATACGGAGTAAACCAGTATTCATGAATAATACACAAACATGTTTACAAGTGGAAGAAATTCTGACCTCCAATGCGCTCTGTGTCATAGTAAATGTACTTGACTGTCAGAGGTGTGAACATGACACCAACTGTCTTGCCTGGAACGCCCATCTGTGAACTAACAACACAAACAGCAAATAAATACTGCTACTGCAGCAGAGGAGAGCTGGTCAGCAGCAAGAAATAATCTTACCTGACATAGGCACGGATGTTCATTTTATTGCTCTGCAGTGCCGTGTCCACGGTCAGGTGAATGGGGTTTGGCGCCTCTCGGCTGTAATACTCATGGATCAGAACGGAGTGCTCTGTGATGTCATATCCTGTGGCATACCTGCAAGACAAAAGATTACTTTAAAAGAATTGTTCACCCAAAATTAAAATTCTTTAAATTTACTCTCCTGCATGCCATCCAAGATCTAGATGAGTTTGTTTTTTAATGGAACATATTTGAAGAAATGTAGCATTACATCATTTGCTCACCAATGGATCCTCTGAAGTGAATAGGTGCCATCAGAATGAGAATTCAAACAGCTGATAAAAACATCACAATAATCCACAATCTTCATGACTTCAGTTTATCAATTAATGTCTTGTAAAGTGAAAAGCTGAGTGTTTGTAAGACACAAATCCATTATTAATGCGTTTTAACTTAAACCCTTGCTTCTGGACAAAATACAAGTCCATAATAGTAACGCTTCCTTCAGTGAAAAAGTCCATCCCCTGTTGTCGTCTCACATCAAAATCCACCAACATACGTTTAGAAATGTTTTGGGCTTTTATCGCTTGATCCATATTTCTCTTATGATTCAGACAAAATGACTTTTTCACTTAAAAAAATATTATGGATAGAAGAATCTTTATATTAGCAGGAAGCACCGGTTTGAAGCTAGATATGAATTCATGATGTATACGTATAATACGCTCACAGCTTTTTGCTTAAGATGTTAACTGATGGACTGGAGAGGATAACTGATTTTTCTATTAGCAGTTTGGACTCATTGTGACAGCATTCATTCCAGATAAAATTTGGTTCTAATGGAGAAGGGGAGTACATTTTTATTTCTGGGTGAACAATTCTTTTCAGAAAACTGTATGGCGGCTTCCGGTTATGGCCGCCATAGAGTAAGACGCGAGAAGCATTGCTCCCAAACAAAATCCTTTTTTATTGCACTATTTTGAGCAAAGCGCGGATTTACTTGTATTTTTCTTTTTCCGAACTGGACTGACATATTTGGGCAACTTTTGAGGATGCCTCCTAAGAAAATATTCGAGAATAAGAAGGAAACGGCTACCGAAGATTCCTCGGCGTTAGCCTTAGGGGCTAGCCCGACATCGCCGCCTCAATGGTTCCAGACAGAACTGGAGAAAGGGCTTGCGAAGCTTCAAGTCATGATCGACGGACGTATGTGTGAAATCCGCGACTCTGACAAAGTACACAGTGACCTTCAGGAAACGAGACTAAAGCTGAGCGAGTTGGAATCGCGTCAAGATGGATTTGAAGAAGCCATTGTTAATGTGCGTGAGGACATTGCTGAGGGTAAAAAGCACGTGGAGTACGAAATACTCACTTTGAAAGATAAGGTCGATGATCTTGAAAATCGCTCCAGACGTAACAATTTGCGCCTTGTTGGCTTTCCTGAAGGAGTTGAGGGGAGAGATGCAGTGTCATTTGTGGAGGAATGGCTCCCTAAAATCATCGGTATGGATCAAGAACGGCCCTTTGAAATTGAACGAACCCATCGTACCCTTCAGCGCCGGCCGTCGGAACACGAAAGACCGCGAGCCATTGTAATTAGACTCCTTCGTTTTAGAGACAGTCACGATATTGAATGTTGCACGGGAGAAAAAAGACCTGACATATGGAAACTCAAAAATAATGATCTTCCGAGATATGTCAACAATTCTCTACAAGAAGAAACAGGCGTTTGCTTCTGTTCGAGGGCGGCTCCGGGACCACAACATCTCCTACAGTATGCAGTACCCAGCTACTCTGAGAGTGGTTCTTCCTGAGGGTGCACGATCCTTCGGTTCAAAAGATGCCGCGGAGGCTTACTTAAAAGCCCACCATCCAAAACTTTTGTTGCCAGCAGGTTCGGAGTGAGACTGTAGGTAGGCTACATTATGAATAGTGACTGCATTTACGAAGGACTCTGAGTAGCTACCGAATGGTCGCTACTGAAACCTAATAAATACCAAGTAACGTTAGTCCGAGATTGTTTTGATATTGAGTCACAAGTGCCTTTATGCCTATGGCAACTTTGGTGATTTGTTTGCAAAGTTTTACCTGTAATGTTTGGTAGATGGCGTTATCTGCGCTAATTATTTCCTGGTTAAAGTTGGGATGCCTTAGCTTGAAGTTGTGCACGTTCTGTATGCAACGTTACGCGAATGTGTTGTTTACGGGGAAAGTGTTATGTATGTGGGTGGGTGGGAGGCTGGGAGGGGGGTTTGTGCCACTTTCTTTTTTTTTTTTCTTCTTTTTTTCCTTCTTTTTTGTGTGTTTTCTTTTCAATTTGACTGATAACTGATAGAGATAAGTATAAATATCTGTCCTGGAATGTTAATGGGATTAATAATAATTTAAAGAGGAAAAAAATTATGTTGTTCTTAAGAAAAAATAAGATAGACATTGCTCTCCTACAAGAGACGCATTTGACTGAAGAAGATCACTGTAAGTTATTACGTCAGTGGTCTGGACAAATATTTTTTTCATCATATAGCTCTCATTCAAGAGGGGTTGCTATTATGATCAATCGCAGAGTGCCTTTTGTTTTTGAAAGCATGGTTAAAGATAATTATGGAAGATATATTATTCTTAAAGGATATATTGCTTCTGAGAATGTTACAATAGCAAATGTATATGCCCCCAATCAAGATGACCCTCAGTTTTTTCATAATTTTCATTTTAAACTGTTTTTGCCCTGTACAATCATTGGAGGTGATTTTAATTTGGTTTTAGATTCAGCAGACAGATCACCTAACAAAGGTTTTGTCTTAACTCCATCAGCAAGAGTTGTGAAACATATAATGGCTGAACTAGAACTGTTAGATATTTGGAGAGCTTTGCATAATAAGCAAAATGATTTTTCTTTTTATTCTCGACCCCATAAGAGTTTCTCTAGAATTGACCTTTTTCTTTTACATAAAAGACAAGAACACTTAGTTGAATCATGTGAATACCTTCCACGAACTTTGTCTGACCATTCCCCTTTAGTTCTTACAATTTATACCCCTACTACTAAATCACATATTAGAAGATGGCGGTTCAGTAATTATCTCCTTAACGACCTTGATTTTATAGACCTTCTAAATAACAATATAGAAAATTTCTTGAATTTCAATGCTGGTTATGCCGCTTCAGGTATGATTTGGGAATCACTTAAAGCTTATCTGAGGGGAATAATCATAGCATACTCATCCGGAAAAAAGAAAAAATATCAAAGTCAACTGAATGAACTTTCTAAAGATATTAAAAAGCTGGAACAGGACTATTCTATATGTGGAGATGAAAGTATTCTACATAGACTAAATTCATTGCAGCTTGAGTATGATATGCTGTCCACTAAGGAAGCAGAGTGTATCCTCCTCAGAACCAAACAACGATATTACGAGCATGGGGACATAATTGGCAGATTATTGGCCTGGCAAATAAGGAAAGACGATGCAGTGAGGTCTATAAATGCAATTCGTCATGTAGATAACACTATCATCAGAGACCCTAATCTTATTAATCAGGAATTTATGCAGTTTTATAAGCTGTTATATACCTCACAGCATACAGATATGGCGAACATACACTCTTTCCTAGATAGCCTTGATATACCTTCACTTACCGAGGAATGCAGGGACTGTCTGGAGAAGGACATAACGGAAATTGAAATACAAGAAGCGATATCTTGCTTAGCTGTTGGCAAATCACCTGGTATGGATGGTTTCTCCATGGATTTTATTAAGGCTTTTCTACCTAAATTAATCAAACCACTAAATGATATGTATTTGCAGGCTATAGAGACTCAGCGTTTACCTGACACTCTTGAACAGGCTATGATAACTCTTTTACTTAAGCCTGGTAAAGACCCTCGTTTATGTGGCTCCTATAGGCCGATTTCATTACTTAACTCAGACTACAAGATTTTTGCCAAAATTATTGCTTTAAGATTGGAAAAAGTTATCTCACAATTGGTACACATGGATCAAACAGGATTTATTCAAAATCGATGTCTCTTTGACAATGTTCGGAGACTTTTGAATGTAATTTTTTCTGCTTCTCAAGTTGATTCTCCTGTTATTGCTATATCTTTAGATGCCGAAAAGGCTTTTGATCGTGTTGAGTGGCCCTACTTGTTTACAGTCCTTCAAAAGATGAACTTTGGTTCTAAATTTCTTAATATGGTCAAAATGCTTTACAACCATCCAACAGCAGTCATTCAGACCAATAACGAGATCGGCACAGTTTTCTTTGGAGCGGGGTACAAGGCAGGGCTGCCCACTATCTCCCTTTTATTTTCTCTTGCAATAGAGCCTTTAGCTATTGCAATTCGCTCACATGACAATATCAGTGGTTTTACAACCCTTCAATCTAAACATGTAATCTCTTTATATGCGGACGATATTATGTTGTATTTGACAAATGTAGATTCTTCCATACCAGCCTTGTCAACTCTATTACAAGAGTACGGGATTATATCTGGTTATAAAATAAATGTGAATAAAAGTGTCTCTATGCCTCTTAATAGAGCCGCTTCGCAATTGTCCCTTAAAAATTTCCCTTTTGTCTGGAACACAGATAAATTTCTATATTTGGGAATACAAATACCTAGAGATTTGTCTCAGTTATATAATTTGAACTATGCTCCCCTGCTTAGAAGTGTAGAAAGAGAATTAGATAGATGGAAATCTCTTCCTATTTCATTAATTGGTCGGATAAATTCTATTAAAATGACTGTGTTGCCAAAATTTTTATATTTGTTTCAGGCACTCCCCTCTGTGTTACCAAAGTCTTTTTTTAAGGATCTCCATAGAGGTATTTCTAGGTTCTTATGGAAAGGGAAAGTTCCTTGGGTAAAATTAAATTCACTGTTTATGCCTTTTCAGAATGGTGGACTCAAACTGCCTGACTTTTATTTATATTATTGTGCAGCTCAGCTGCGCATTGTTTGGATCTGGCAATCAAAATGTATTTCCCCTCCTGCTTGGCGACAATTAGAAGAGGCCCAAGTACAGGGTATAACCCTTGCTGCAATACCTTTTGTCTCTATAAACTATTTGAAGAAATTGACCTCTAACCCACTAATTGTTGGTACTTCTAAAATTGTTGCAGACCTCATGAAAAAGATGAAATGCAAGCAGACTATTTTCAGATCCACTGCTTTTTATTACAATCCCTTTCTACCCCCTGTCCTCAAAGATGGCATAGCCAAACAGTGGTATGATCAAGGTATGATCATCATCCAAACCTTTGACAAATTTTATGAGGAGGATACACTCATGTCGTTTGAGCAATTACAACAGAAATTTACCCTTCCCTCTAAATTTTTCTTTAAATACCTGCAAATTAGACACTACATTCAGACCCAACAAGGTGGTCGTTTATCTAAGCTCCCTCTTTCACCTCTTGAGGCTATCTTGGCTGAGAAAAAAGGTCATAAGGGTCTCATCTCTTTTATCTATGCCAAGTTGTTACAACTGATGGCGGGTAGCATTCGTGACGTAAAATCTAAGTGGGAAAAAGACTTGGAGTGCTCATTCACAGATGACGAATGGAAAGCAATATGTGAGAAAGCTCAGACTTTTTCTATCAATAGTCGTCATAAGCTCATCCAATTTAATGTGATACATAGAGTTTACTATACTCCAGTTAGATTGCACTCTTTTAAAAGCTCCTACTCAGAGATCTGTCCTAGATGTAAAGCAGATAGAGGGACTCTTCTACATATGCTGTGGTCTTGCCCTGACTTGGAAGAATATTGGAAAGGGGTCTTAGAGATTATTGCTATAGTTGTAGGTACTAATGTGCCTAGAGAGCCTAGACTTACCCTCTTAGGGGATACTACACTACTTGATCAACAAAGAATTAATATGAGATTTGTCAGACTAGCTCTACTAGCAGCCATAAAATGTATAACTTTGAGATGGAAGGATTCTAATTCACCTTCTACTTCCATGTGGATTAAAGAAGTGTCATCTTACATGCCTTTGGAAAAAATTGCATTTCGTTTGAAAAAGCGTCAAGATTTGTTTGTCAAATACTGGGGTAGCTTCATTTCTTACTTGGGTATAACAGGACAGAATGCTTAGAACCTAATTTTTTATACTTTCTTGTTTCATTTTATTCATGGTTTATTTGTGGCACTATGGGTTGAGGTTTGGGGCATGTTTAGGGTAGTATGTGCGGGGTTGAAAGATTTGCTTTGATTATTCTGTACTTTGCGTTTAACTTGGAAAAACCCAATAAACATAATGTTCAAAAAAAAAAAAAAAAAAAAAAGAAAACTGTATGGCCAGAATGGCTGGTTACATTCTCTAGGCCTTTCTACTGCGAAAGTGTTATTTTAGTATTGTTAAAACACTACTGCAATTTTGATAAATATTATGAAATAGTTTTAATTTAAGTTTTTAGTTAAACTTGTAAAAAAGTAAGAAAAAATTGGTCAATTCTATTTTTTTTTTTATTTCTATGTACTTTTTAAGGTTTATATTATTTCAAGTAACAAAGATGTATTTTATGGTTTTAGTTCACTCACTATATTATCTCTGCTGTGTCACCATCAACAGATCCTGCCAAACTAAGTTGATCAAATTCATTAACTTGAGAGGCAGGCCACTTACCAGCCAACAATGACTTCACTCGGCGAAACCTTCTTATGAAGCTCGTACATGTTCTTGGCGAACTCCATGTCAACAGCCACCTATGACAAAGACATAGTACATAATGACGTCATTATTGTGTGCAGTTCGCTGTGTTTTAAGTTGCAAATTTGAAATTTATGTACTATATTTACATGGTGGAAGTCCAAATCACATCCAATAATTTGATACTAGATGTTCAAAAATATGGTGCTACCATTGTCATTTCTAGTAATGTTGAGATACCACGGGTATATCACTGGCACTTTGTAAGTTAGCAGGTAAATGATGCTGTTTGTCTCACCTCATCTTCAGACTCATTGTGAGGTACAGAGAAGCAGTTGGTGACTTCAACTGAATGTTTGTCTGTGGTTCCTGTGTGACACACAAATTAAACCGTGTTAAAAATGTCGTGTATTGTGTATTTAGTGCGGACGCGTTTTCTCATCCACTCATCCTGCTCGACACCAACACATGCTTCGTAAGACAAAACGACGCTTATGTTAACGTTATCTTTAATAAACGCGACAGTCTCGGACTTGACTCAGGGAAAATAAATGACCCACCTAATAATGTCCCGATCACGCGACTTGCTCCCTCATTTCTGCGCTCGTATGAGTCCACAATCGATGCCAAAACCACCGGGTGGATTTTCACGACCGGGCCGTGGACCGCCATGATTTTGTAGAGGAAGTGGAGGATGATGATAAACGGGGAAGAAGAGAAAGAGAGTGCGGGTCTCCAAATGATTCGTGCTGTTGCCCCCTAGCGGATGTACAGTTGTGTACAAAATAACAGTGGCCTTATTAACTAGACTGGAAATGTATTCCTGGAAATAAACATACATTTTTTATTTTTTAAAAGGATTTTTTTTCGCTATTTCTAGACCACAGATGAAACACATAATCATTATAATGTTAATTCCTTCAAAGGTCAGATTTCATTGTGAAGCACAAGATTGGAATACATAAAAATCATGCTGCATAACATGATTCTCCAGTTTAGCACAAATTTTCAAAGTTCATGTCAGATTGAGTGCAGCTGTCATTGCAAAAGAGGGAATATATAAATATTCTGCTGTTCACTTAAATTATAATGCTGGAAATATAATTTACAATGAAAAGTTATTCATTTGAAAAATGCACCATACACACATTTTTAATCTTGGTTTTGGATTTTTGGACTTTATGTCAGTGGCGCAAAAAGTGGGTATGCGCTATATGCGGCGCATAGGGGCGCCACACCATGGGGGGGCGCCAAAGCGATGGTTATTTATTTTTTATTTATTTTTTAATAATAAAAGTTCTATACATTAATATTAAAAATTATATATTAAAAAAAGTTATATCAATTTTAGAGGACTAACAGGCGCCGTTGCCCTCATAATATTCCGTCATAGAATTTAGACATATAAGGGCGTTCTCGCGAGTGGGCGGGGCGCCGTGAGCGCTGAGTGAGCAGCAGTAACGTTAGTGCATTGTCGTTGAAACTCGAAAAAGATGGATAAATAAAAAAGCTTATCGGGGGCTAAAAATAGAAAAAGAAAGAGGGAAAGGAGATGGCATGACAAGGGATGCGACAGCAGCTAAATAAGTGGATGGTGAAAGTCAACAGGTAGGGTGGTGTTTGGTGGAGCGTGCGCGATCCCGTGTGAGGATTGTGTTAACGTGGGCGGAAGACAGCTGATCTGTGACTGGAGTGTGCATGGTAGGAAGTGGAGTAGAATCCGGTAGCGATCCGGAAATGGAGGATGAAAATTTTGGCGCGGAAGGTGGAGATAGTGAATGGAGTACAGTAGGAAATCGGAAAAGGAAGAAAAATAGAAGAAATGAATCGGAAACTGAAAGTGAGAATGGATTACACGTGACAAGGGGAAGGAAAGAAGAGTTTAAGGTATTGTTGAAATTAGATGCTGGATCTTTCAGTGTCATTAATCCACTGAAATTATCTAAAGTGATTAAGGAAAAAATAGGACTGGTTGAAAGTGTGAAGAAGTTGAGGGATGGTAGATTGATTATATATTGTAAGGACAGTAGACAACAGAAAAAGGCTCTAGAAATTAAAACGATCATGGGACAGGGTGTGAATTGTTCAGTTCAAGAAGAAAAGAAATGGGTTAAAGGAGTAATTACAGGGATCCCTACTGATGTAACAGAGGAAAAGATTAAGAAAGGTCTTACGGGAGGCGCAGTAATTGGTGTGAAAAGACTTAAATGTAATAGAAACAATGAAAGGGGAGATAGTCTATCAGTGATGATTCAGTTTGATGAGGATAAGCTGCCAAGTAAAGTCTTTTTAGGATTTATGAGTTTCTCGGTTAGGCTTTACGTACCCCCTCCACTAAGATGCTACAAATGCCAAAAGTTTGGACATGTAGCGGCTGTATGCAGAGGTAAACAAAGGTGTGCGAGATGCGGTGGAGAGCATGAATATGGCAAATGCGAGCAAGGAGTTGATCCCAAGTGTTGTAATTGCGGAGGGGAGCATAGTGCGGGGTATGGAGGATGTGAGGTGAGGAAAAATGCAGCTCAAGTGCAAAATGTAAGAATAAAGGAAGGATTGTCATATTCGGAGGCGGTGAAGAAAGTAGGAAATACTTTGGAATCAGGGGATAAAGGTAAAGGAATTCCTCAACAAAAGATGGAAACGGCTCAGGGAAAAACTAAAGAGAGCTTTGGGATTAAGAATAATGTGGCATTTGTAACCTTTATAGCTGAAGTGGTGAATTGTTCTGCGCAAACAGAAAGCCGGACTGAAAGAATCAGAATAATAATAAAAGCAGCTGAAAAATATCTAGAGATTGAGGGGATTTCTGTGGAAATGATTAATGAAAAATTAAAGATGCAGTTAACAAATACGCAAGCAGGATGTGGTGGTTCATAATGGTGCTTTTAATATTCCAGTGGAATGCGAGAAGCTTAATTGCTAATGGACAAGAGTTTAAAAAATTCATCTCTGATCTGGATAAAAGACCAGATATTATATGTATACAGGAGACATGGTTTAAACCTCAGTTAAATTTTGTTTTGCAAGGGTATCAACTAATTAGGAAAGATAGGAAAAACTGTAATGGAGGTGGGGTAGCAATATTTATAAAACAAGGGGTGGGATACAGGAATGTAGAAGTGAGTGAGGATCAAGAGGCGTTGATGATGGAAGTATGGGAAGGGAATCAAAGTATAAAAATAATTAATTTTTATAATCCATGTGAAAAGCTATGTAAGAATGCAGTGGAAAAAATAAGAGGTAATACTAGTCAGAAGGTAGTATGGTGTGGTGATTTTAACGCACATAATACATTATGGGGGAGTGTTAAAACAGATTATAATGGGTTAATAGTGGAAGAAATGCTAGATTGGGGACGGTTAGTATGTATTAATAATGGAAGTATAACAAGAATAGATGTGAGTAATGGGCGTAATTCAGCATTAGATATTACTCTGGTTTCAGAAGATCTAGCTAGAAAATGTGAATGGAGTGTAAGCAAGCAAAGTTCAATGGGAAGTGATCACTATCCAATATGGTGTCAAATTGGTGTGGATATTGTACAAACTGTGGTGGAGAGAATGCCAAGATGGAAATTTAAGGGAGCTAATTGGGAGCTTTTTAAAGAACTGTGTAATAACAATATGAACGAAATGGGAGAAATTGAAGAAATAGAAGAGTTAAGTATGAAAGTAATTAAAGTGTTAAGAAATACGGCAGAGGAAGTAATAGGAAAAACGAAAACTATAAGTAGAAGAAAAGCAGTCCCGTGGTGGAATGAAAAATGTAGTAAGGCAGTGAGGGAAAGAAATAAAGCAATGAAGAAAGCCAGAAAATCTGTATTGTTTACTGATTACATTATTTTTAAGAGAGCTCAGGCTATGGTTAGGAGAGAAATAAGAATAGCAAAAAGAATGTTCTGGAGAGAATATTGCAATAGAATAGGGGAAGACATTGAAATAAATGAAGTTTGGAACATGATTAGGAAGATGGGAGGGATTCAGAGAAATATTAATATTCCAGTTTTAGTAGGACATGGGAAAATAGCGATAAAAGATAGTGATAAAGCAGAGATGTTAGTGGAAGCATTTGTAAAGGTGCATAGTAATGATAATATTACAGATAATATGAAGAAGTATAGGGAACAGAAAGTGAAAGAGAATGAGCATATATATGAAAAGAAGATTCCGTCAGGAAGTAGGTTAGACTCAACATTTACTTTATATGAGTTAAAGAGAGCACTTGTAGGGGTTAAACATACTTCCCCAGGAAAGGATGAAATTTGTTATGAGATGATTAAGCAATTGTCAGATGGATCATTGAATATAATTTTAAGACTTTTTAATAAAATTTGGGATTCAGGGAAGATTCCTGTGAGTTGGAAACATGGAGTAATAGTGCCAATCGCTAAACCTGGAAAAGACCATTCCCAGCCAGTTAGTTATAGACCAATTGCATTGACATCCAATTTATGCAAACTTATGGAACGGATGGTTATGAATAGGTTGACGTATGAAATGGAGAGTAAAGGTATGCTGTCAGCATGTCAAAGCGGATTTAGAAAAGGGCGAAATACGATGGATTCAATTCTGAGTTTGGAGGCGGAAATTCGAAAAGCTCAAGTTAATAAAGAAATGTTGGTGGGAGTCTTTTTCGATGTTGAAAAGGCTTATGATATGTTGTGGAAAGAAGGGCTGTTAATGAAATTGGAAAGTTTGGGAATTGAGGGAAAAATGTATAACTGGATTTCAAGTTTTTTGTTTGGAAGAACGATTCAAGTTAGAGTAGGGTCTGCATATTCTAGGATTCTCTCAATTGAGAATGGAACTCCCCAGGGAAGTGTGAGCAGCCCTATTCTTTTCAACTTAATGATTAGTGATATATTTAGAAATATTGAGACTGGAATAGGAAGATCATTGTATGCAGACGACGGGGCATTGTGGAAAAGGGGGCGTAATAGGCTGCTTGTAGAGAATAAAATGCAAAAAGCAGTGAAGGAGGTGGAGAAATGGTCAAATAGTTGGGGTTTTCGATTTTCTGTGGTAAAAACACAAGTAATTTGTTTTTCAAATAAGAAAAATAATCCTATGTTAAATATTAAAATGTATGGTAATCAGCTGGAACAAGTCAATGTAGTGAGATTTCTGGGTATGTGGATGGATTATAAATTAAACTTTGGAGTTCATATTCAGAAATTGATAGAAAAGTGTAAAAAAGGAATAAATGTCTTAAGATGCTTGTCAGGTGCGGACTGGGGAGCAAGTTGCCAGTCACTGAAAAGAATTTATTATGCAGTGATCAGGTCAAATATAGACTATGGAAGTATGGTATATAGTTCTGCGAATAAAACTTTACTTAAAAAAATACAAGTAATACAAAATCAGGCATTGCGAATTTGTTGTGGAGCATTTAGATCTTCTCCGGTAGTATCATTACAAGTTGAATTAGGAGAATTATCATTGGAACAACGCAGACTTCAATTGAGGATGAGATACTGGTCTGGTGTATGTGGACATCTGGAAAGTCATCCAGTAAAAATACTTTTGAAGGAATGTTGGGAGTATGAATACAAAGAAATAGAAAGCTTTGGTTGGGTAGTAGGGAAGGAGGCAAATAGCTTGGGATTGAAAGAATATTTAATAGCCCCTTCTGTTCCTATACCAGCAATTCCCCCTTGGATGTATCCTATGCCATTAATTGACTTACAAATACATAAAGAAATAAATAATCAAATAAGCATACCAACTAAGTTAGTAGTTGAACAGTATGTAAATCGAGAATATTATTCAGTATTACAGGTATTTACAGATGGGTCAAAGGATCCAGAGTCTTGTAGAACAGCAGCAGCAGTATTCATTCCTACATTTAATATAAAAATTGCAAAAAGAGTATCGGATCATGTGTCAGTATTTACTACTGAATTACTAGCTATCATATTAGCAATACAGTGGATTGAAGAAGTGCAACCATCAAGAATTGTGATATGTACGGATTCAATGGCTGCTCTCACTAGTCTTATGAGTGGAAAATCGGAATCTCGACAAGATTTAATATTTGAAGTTTTGCAAGGTTTATTTAGAGCAAGGCAGTTAGGGGTATTGGTATTCTTCCTCTGGGTGCCAGCACATGTGGGTGTGGATGGTAATGAGGAGGTAGATAAGTTGGCAAAGAAAGCATTAAAGCATCCACAAATAGAAATTAAGGTATCATTAAGTAAATCAGAAATCAAGAGGTTAATAGCAATTGAAATTAGTAAAAAATGGCAAAAGATATGGAATAATGACTCAAAAGGAAGACATCTTTATCAAATTCAGGAACGGGTTGGAAATGAGAGGAAAAGATATGGAAATAGGAAAAAAGATGTCATTATTACAAGGTTAAGAATTGGTCACACTGCATTAAATTATAGTCTTTATAAAATAGGGAAGCATGATACAGGAAAATGTGACAATTGCGGGGAGTTAGAAACAGTGCAGCATATTCTTTTAGAATGTGCTGCATATGAAAGGGAGAGACAACAGTTAAGTCAAGAGTTAGGAAGGATGGGAGTTGATACAATTTCAATTAAAGTATTACTAGGAAATGGAATAAGACAATCAAGAATTCATGAATTATTATTTAAATATCTAAATAAAACAGGAATAGTAAATAGAATTTAATTTTTTTTTTTTTTTTTTTTTTTTTTTTTTTTTTTTTTTAAATTTTTTTTTTTTTTTTGTTGTTTTTTTTTTTTTTTTTTTTTTTTTTTTTTTTTTTTTTTTTTTTTTTTTTTTTTCTCTCTCTTCCAAAGCCAAGTACACTCCACACTCCAGATCAGTAGGTGGCGGAAATGCACCATTTATGTTGGTCTGCCAAACCGCCATTAAACACTAGTAGTAGTAGTAGTAGTCAACAGGTAGGATTTAAAATGTGACGTCTATGCTTTGAGGCTTGCAAATAATGTTAGGTATTCATGTTAACAGACTAGCTAGAGTTTGCTAACACGGGGAATGTAGCAGACAGAATATGAACATTTAAGAGCCAGAGGATGCGAGCTCGCCCGCGCAGTGAGAAGATTTGTGCATGCACTCATCCGAAGCGCTCAAACCTGCGCCTCAGAACGCGCGCAAATATAAGCTCTCTCATTTAAAGTATTGTGTTTAAATGACAAATTCTGACAAAAATTATGTCAAAATGCCCGTCTTGGTAAGTATCCTACAGCAGACAGGCTGAACGTAGGCCACTGTATCAGCGCATTCTCTTAAAGTGACAGTCTTTATATTAATCAAACAACAACAACAAAGAAACCACTCACTGCTCTTGATTAAAAAGCTTCTGTAACTTTAATAAAGAACAATCTTTAATTTATAAATTAAATATGCGATGCTGTTTTACATTTGATTATTCAATTTCTGTACCTTATGCTACACCTCCCTAAAAAAAAAACTTTGTACTTTTACTTTACTTTTTTACTAAACTTTACTTTGTACTCTTTATCTGTATTTATTTTTGCTGTTGCTCGTAGTTAGATAGATTTTTTGTAAGTATAGTTTCTCCATAAACATAGCACATACTGAACTGTACCGAAACCGTGACTCTTGAACAGTGAAACAAACCGAACTGTGAAAATTTGAACCGTGCCACCCCCTAATGTATATATATATATATATATATATATATATATGTGTGTGTGTGTGTGTATACCATATATTTATGGTAGGCTTACAGTGGCTGTCTGATATACTTTAAAATAAACATTTATTATTTCAAGCCCTTACATGATGATGTCCGGCACAATTATTTATTTAGAAGTGGGTGTGGGGGGGCGCCAAAATGATTTGCTGCATACCCCTATAACACTGGATAGTTGCACCCCTGCTTTATGTTCTAGGGAAAGTGTTTTTTAGATCATAATTAGATATTGTATGATGTTCCTGATTGCCATTTCTTTTCATTTTTCCAAGTGAATTTTGAGCCGTGATTTTAATCTCAAGTTTGCTTAAACTTGTTCACTTAGTCCTGCGGTCTAAAAATAGTCATTCTGAGTTCCTTAACAAAATGTTCAAAAATCCCCAGAGAATGCTCTTTTAAAATAAGATTGTGTGAGTCACTCCCAAACCTGGGCACATGTGTTGAACGCAGATCTCGGAATCTTGCATTTTAAAATAATCAAAAATGAATCACACTAAAGTTACTATTTTTATTAATTACATGATTACATATTATTCACACAATAGCAATACATTATACGTAATTCATTGATTCTGCCTAATTCCTCTTTCTCATCTTTTCAATGTTCCTTTCTTTCAGAAAGTCATTCACACAAAGACCAGTCACTATCAGGCGACTATACAGCATTCGAGCACTGGATTTACAAAAATCATTTCAGGTTTAAGAAGTGTTTCAACTTTGCATCAACTACTAATGAGCATTTTAATCTGTATTTGAATTATCACTCAAGGTTATTATGCATTACTGGGTCTTTGGAAGGCTTTTGTATGTCAAACACATTAAAATGCACAAATTCATGTTATTTTTTATTTACATGTAATCAGAGCTGGGTAGTAACGGATTACATGTAATCTGGATTACGTAATCAGATTCCAAAACTCAAGTACTTGTAATTAGAGTAAACTACTTTTTTAAATACTCGTAATCAGACTACAGTTACTTTTTTATGGATTACATTATGACATATTATTTGCACAATGGTTATAAGTCGTTCACAATTCATTGAATCTCCTAAGTTTTTTTTACGTTTATATATTTTTTCCTAATAATCCTGCCGTTTATATACGTTCGTTATTCTTCAAGTTTTTCCGGTGGAGAGGGAGAGGGGGGTCAGAATCGCGCACAGAAGAAATCAGCAACAAGATAATGGAAAATGGAGGGGAATGCAGACTTTAATCACTGGATGTTCAGACAATATTTAATTTTTAAAGAAAGACATTGGAAAATGTCACTATTCAGTGTAAACTCTGCCTACCACGGATTAATTTGCTGTTCATGGAATTCTTTGACCTAGCAAAGTTATTGCTGGAAATTTCATGTTCTTTAATATATTTTTGTAATGTTGATATTTCTTCATTGTTACTACCTTATGCACTTCAAGTGTTTTGAGATGAAATATTTGACTTGAAAATGGTCTTTATATATTAGCCAGGGCTCGACATTAACGCTTGTCTGGGACAAGTGGGTTTTGTGAAGGGGCAAGTAAAAGAGAATTGTACTTGCCCGACCGGTCAAGTAATCTCATGTAAAAGCTTAATGTCGAGCCCTGTATAAGCAATGTTATTGCTGTGAGTTTCATCCTCTTTAATATTCATTTTTGTAATGTTGTTATTGTTTGTCTTTTCCTCATTTTTATGTAACCCTTTCGAATTTAACATTCAGAGTTTTCCTTTATTTCTAGTCCTAAAGTATATTTATTTGTAACTACAGTTGATTTATATACCTTAAAAGGAAGTTTCTGTGTTTTAGGCGCAGTACTGTCATTAACCTCTAGATGGCTGTGTCATGTTGAGAGTCAACGTATGTTGAAAATCAGATGAAGAAGCCTGCTGAATATGTACGCACGAGGTTAGCGTGTAGCAGCAAAAAGACGATCTAATTTTCATTTGTTTTTCAGTTCAATGTGCATATTCTTTTATAAAGAGTAACATTAGTCATTGAGGTCGTTTATTTACCCAGTTGCTGAGGAAAACAACCGGTCAAAGCTTTTGTTTACTGGGTTTTCTTTTACACGAACTCTGGTGAGTTTTGCTTATGCATTACTTTAACTTCCAAATTGATATCCCTTTTTCTTTATATGTGTCCTAAAGCCAATCAGAGTTATATATTGTGTTTTAGAATGTATTTTTGTATGTTTAAGAGGTAAAATGGATACTGAGTCAAGTCTGTCCGTGTATAATGCTAGTTTAACTGTTTAGTTAAATTATTTTATTTTCTACAAGTGTTATAAATGCAGCAAATGATAAAATAAATGTTGTACAACTAACAAAATATTGAAATGAGAGATATATATATTGCATATTGGAATACTTTTATGCGTTTAAGCTGTTTATTTGCACTTATATTGTCACGTGTTGAATTAACACTGGTAATAACGGACATTTTGTGCAGCTAATATAAAAATGTCGGTGTAAAAATTGTTTATATTGAGAAAAATGTTTAATGTGACTGCATTGTTTTATGCAGATTGGTTTTTTTGAATGCTGATTCAATTTGAGTGATCTACCATTTGAACGGCGAGCCAGACCCTGATCTACCATTCAAAGAATCATCGTGGTCCATCACGGATGCACACAAGAGAGCTAAGCACATCCATACTACCCGGGTAGCAACACACAAGGCCTTTACACACAAATACATTGAAGCTCTTTACACACAAAGACATTGAAGCTCTTTACACACACACATGACCATTGGAGCTTAACATATGGACATTTGAGTTTTTTCATATGGACATTTGAGCACTTTATATTCTACAAAGGATCCAGAACAAATTGAGACTGTGTTTTATTTTGTTTTATTTCATTTTATTTAATTTTTGGTATTTACATTCAACTACGGGTTTGATATGAATCATTTTGTTGTTGGTTCATAGTGTTGAGTGGAAACCAGACAAAGAGTCAACTGTGAGAATACTGTTTACATTGAATGTGAATTATTGTAAATAAATTGCCGGCTGGTAATTACTCACAATTGATTTGGTCCACCCTTTTACTTTTAAATCCTCCCAGAGCCGAACCTAGGCTGAATATAACTTCTGTAGAGTAACTAACATAGAATACTACATTCGTCGTCCCTGTTACATTTACTTTGCACTTGGTTTGGTTTGAGATGGATAGAAATCGCTGAGTGAATTTAGTCAAAAATCATGTTCGCAGTGCAGCTATATTGTTTGATGTTTTTCATTGATACAGTCTTGTTCACTTGTAGTGTAAATATTTTACCTAGTAGTGATATTGCTGTGAATTTCATGTTTTTCAACATTGGCTTTCTAAATTTACTGGTAACACTTTAGAATAATGGTCCATTAGTTAATGTGTGTATTCATTAAAATGAACAAATAATTAACAAGACATTTATTACTGTATTTATGAATCTTTGCTAATGTTAATGAAAATACAGTTATTCATTGTTAGATCATGCTAATTCACAGTGCATTAACTAATTTTAACAAGCACAACTTTTAATTTGAATAATGCATTAGTAAATGTTGAAATTAACATCAACAAGATTAATAAATGCTGTAGAAG